>NC_056725.1:1446122117-1446154617 GCF_019279795.1 Protopterus annectens | reverse complement strand
TACTTTGACAATTATATACTTAGTGCAAGAACACTTACAAAAATATTCCAGGTATGCCAGAATATATAACAGATTTAAGAATTATTGACTTTTATGCACAAACACAGTAATTTTAGCAGCACATAGCTACATATGTTCTCCTATAGTTCAGTAGTACAATCACTAATCTATGATAGTTTTAACATGAAGCCATGTTTTTGGAAATACAAAGTAAATAGAGAAGGAGTTAGTCAGGATTTGTACAGGAGCATAACAACATAAACAATTTGCTTCAGTCATAGTAGAAAGTGACTGTGAAGCAGACAACACACAATAACACATATGTACTTTCAGACAAACACACAAAACACATGCTCACATGTTTATGCACACACACACACACACACACAAACACAAACACATGCATGTTCACACGTTCACACCCACACCCACATGGGTCTACTTCAGAACACTGACAAACCAAAAGACTGAATCCCAAAAGAATGAAAATTCAAAATACTGAATGATGGAATTTGCTCTTTCTCCACTGTTGTGAGATCTTAGAATTGGGATATATAGTTAGCAGAGGGCGGTGCATTGGGGCTTGCCCCCTGCTTTAAAAATGTCTTCAGTATTTTGAATACTCAGTCTTTTGGGATTCACTCTTTTATTTTCTCAGTCTTCTGAATTAGACCCATCCACACACACATTCACTCACAAAATTACATCAGTAAATGAATGCATGTTATTTTTATTCTACATACTTGTGGAAAGAAACAATAAGTTATTTAAAACCATACAAGCATTACTGACATGAAACTGGCTTAAGAATGAATTAGAATATTACTTACATGCCATACAGCAGTGATGGTATACAGACAAGAAAACTTCTGCAGAAAGAAAACAAGTACCACTCAAAACATTAGCATCATCCAACTTGTATAAGAAAAATAAACTTTTCTGTTTGATAAGTCATTTGAATGTAAAAGCGCTACTGCCAATTAAGGGTAAAAGTCATGTTTTGGAAGTGCAAGTTAAAATGCGGCTGACAGAGAAATGCCAGTCCTGCATTTATTAACTATAATATGTCCTTTAGCACTAATTGCTTGATGATTGTCAGCTCTTTATATTGACAAGAAACTTAAGAGTACAATGCAGCGGTTTCATCATATTCTTACTCTCTCTGTAATGTCAGCTTTAAGCAAGCGACTCTACTCCTCAGCGGCCAAAATAAATTAAATATTCAGACAAGAAAGCATAAACGATCTGGACATGAAAAAGTAACATATAAAGAAAACAGTAGTGAAAATGAAATCCATACATAAAATAGAAGGAGAATAAGGCAGACTGGAAGGTTTTAGTGAAAATCCCAAGAGGAACTTTTTTTTAGTTTGCCTCTTCACAATATCTTGCTCTCTGCTCTAGATGAATGACTAAATGAACTTCATGGAGGCACAGTGAGGAGTAGTTTAAAACTCAACCAGTTCAGAGAGAAGCAATTTGATTGAACACATACAAGTGACTGTAACTGAGCCAAAACAGGATCAGGAGTGAAAACGAAGTCATTAAGTTCTACAGAAAAGTGAAATGTCAGACAGGCACTTCAGTTTCAAAGCCTATCTTAGTTTGATCCAGACACAGAGGCCTGCTGTCCATGACCCTCACTCTAATTCTGTTTGGCCAGACTCATCAGTTATTTAACTACATGAATGCCACAAATAAGACAAAAAGCATTGCTATTTCCTGTGTTTATGACTGTTTATAGAATACATAAAACAATGAGAAATGAAATATACACAGTACAGCTAAAGAGAATCTGGCAACATACTCCAAACCCTCTTGGTTTAACACTTCTAAGTCTTTATATTTTGGACTTCGGGATAAAAAAATAAAGAGTATCTTGACATATACAAAAAATGAACAGACTAGAAAAGAACTGAGGCTTTACTGATTTACAGGTAGGTAAGTGATAGTCAGATAGGAACAAATGTACTAGTCAGATTAACAAGGCAGGGAGGGGGCAGTGGTCCATCAGGCATAGCTCTCAACCTCTTTACTCAAGTATCAGGGATAAAACCAAAAATAATGGTGGAAACAGAAAAAATGGGACATTTTTTCTAAATGTTATACTATCTCAATTAAAAAGTTAATAGAATAACAGGTGTACATCATACATTTCCTGAACCGCATGAAGTATAAAACTTTAATATATGGCATTATTGACTGACTAAATCTCAGTGATTTAAAAGAAAAGCAAACATTTTACAAAGAAGTGGACACAAAAAATGAGTAAAAATCTGACATTCGGCAGAATCAGAGTTACTTGAGAGATCTGACATCAGGTAACGGAAGAGGCACGGCTAAGGCAGTTATGGGAGGGACAGGTCCTGAGATAATGTAACATAAGGCAGACTGTGGCCAGAAGCCTTCATACAGGATTTGGTGAATGGAGCAGACTGCATGTCTATGTGTTCTCACTGGAAGTAGCATGGAATGGCAATGCCCCCTTGCCCAACTTACTAAAGCGTTCTAAGTCTAATGCTAACCACGTACCTTACTTACAAAATACTCTTGTCATATGGGATTCTATTATATGACACACAGATGCTCTTCTCACCATGCTTGACAAGGAGATGGTAATGGTTAGTTGTCTATCTGGAGCTAGGTTCCATAATATAACACACATGTAAACAGTAGCCACCCCACTACTAACATACCCCCACCATATAGGTGTCCAATGTACTGAAGGACAAAACTGGGTTGGATTACATGGCTAGGCTTATAAAGACCCTGGTGGTTGATAGCCTAGTACAAACCTATGAAGTACCACTACCACTATTCAAACAAATTAAGTCTGAATATGTAGGGGGGTATAAATGATCAGATGGCAAAGAGAACCGCTTCATTTTGCAACCTTTTCTTTTTTGATTTTGTCATTTTCTTTTATGTTGATTTTTGAAATGGTGACATCAGTCACTTGAATGTTGATGCTTTTGCATTTTGATAAATCAACATATACTTCAAGTAACATACTGAAAATCATAGCCATAGCGCTCAAAATCTTATCACAAAAAATCTGGACAAAGCCAAAAATAATGGCAGGACAAAGTCCAGAAATTCTGTCATATTTTAAATATTGTTCTTATAAACTCAGAAAGTTGCTTGAATACATTTTCTTGTGTTAGCATGCATTTTTCTAGAGGATGTGAAGTCTGAAACTCAAATTCCTGTCATTATTTAGTAAATTCAGTCCTCAATGCTTTACCACAAACATCCAGAAAACCACAAATTTTATGAGGAGCAGATAAAAAATATGATGCAAAGATTCATACTTTCTGCAAAAATCTGGACAGTTGAGAGGTATGGCTAGAACTGATGGACAATGTCAAAATGCTGAAATGTTAAAATATTGAAATTCAAATACCTTCTCCCCTACATATGTAATGAACTGGACTTACCAACCCCCACCCCCCGCAGGATACATGCTTACATCAGTTTCTGAGCATAAGTAACATGGGAGTGATTATTTTGACTTTCTCCTGACACAGTGAAAGTATGTACTGCATTTGTTTTCTTAGTAAGTATTTTGAATACAGCCTTCTAAAGTTTAAACATTTTGACATTTCAGTATCATGACTTTCAGTATACTACATTCAATAAGCTGTCATGTACCCTATGCCAGATAAATAGATAGATTGACAGGTGGATAGATAGACAGACATATACATTAAAAAACTAAAGAGGTAGACCATATGGGAGTGGATCTGGTGGTAAAAAAAGGCCTGGGACCAACAAGTCCCTTTTGTGAGCATTAGCTTTGATAAGGAAGTAATGATTCGTACAGGTTTATACGTTGCATGAATAATATACTCCGAAATTGTTTCTTACCACCAGAATGAACCAGTATTTTCAGTATCTAGCAGAGTCATTTCAGCTCAAGTAGAAAAGAGTGCGGAATCTAATTAGGAGATCCTTTTTTGAAACACATGGCAAGTTGGACACGACTTAGCAGGGCTGAGCCTTTCATTTCTTAAACATTTTAAAATAACCCTACAAGTACAATTTTTGTCTTGTCTATCCTTTTAAAATATATAGAGCCAGATTCATGAACAGTTAATTTCAGCCCTATTGTATACATTGCATTGTGATGTGTACTTGATAGCACTCTGTTTTGTTTTTATTAAATGGCTCTACACATCATGTAGAGCTGCCAAATAAAGGTAAACAGAAGAGTATACTACTGAAAGCATAATCAGCTCAGTTACATGCCAATTAACTAATTTAAGATGGCGGAGCCATTCAGAAAGCTATAAAGTAACTGTGTAGAGATGGTGTAGCCCTTTGCCACAAACAACAAAACCTACTGGAATACAGCCACCATCACACAGAGAAAAAAAAAGAAATGTTAATAACTGCTACTGCTTTCTTTTATGTGTATACGCAACAGGCTCAAACCTGTTCTGCAGATGATGCTAATAGACTTCTTCCAAGGAGAAGAAGGGTGTTCAGACCTTGTTTAACATATAATGGACTGCATGATTTTGAAATAGTTGAGTGATATAGGTCAATAAGGTAACACTACAGGAACTTCACAACCTCTTCCACCCACCACCACCACAAACCCAGGAGTAATCAAGGAGAACCTATACTAGTGGAAACTAAAGTATGTGTGGCATTAAGGATGTTAGCTACTGGTACAATCCAGAGACCCACAGGCCTAAACTTTCAGAATACTTCACCAATATCGAAATGTTATTCCACAACATCCAAAGAAGTACATTTATATTCTATGTACACCAGAGGAAACAGCAAGAACAATGCAGGAATTCTATGCTGTACCACATTGCCCTGAAGTTTTGGGGACCATAGACTGCACTCACATAGAAATAAATCTCCACCTGGTGAACAGAGATGGACATTCATCAACAAGAAGGGGTTCCCCTTAGTCAATTGCCAGATTGTCTTTAAAAACCAAGGGATCATCCTCAACGTTTGTGCAGGTAACCCGGGCAGTTACCATGACTCACACATATGGCACACCTCTAAACTTTACACAAGGTTTGTTAGGGGTGATGTTCCACAAGGTCATCTACTGGATGATGCAGGGTATGCACTGGAACTGTGGTTCATGGCACCCATCAGAAATGCACACACACACACACACAGAGGAAGGATACAATGACCCCAATGCTCAAACTAAAAACATCATAGAGTGTGTGGTTGGCATGCTGAAATCTCAGTTCCACTGTCTAGACACATCAGAGGGTGCCCTGCAGCATGACTGAGGCATCTGTGCAGACATTCTCAAAGCCTCTGCCATGTTGCACCATATGATATTGAGGAAACAGCTGCAACTGAGACAGCAAGGGCTAGAACCACATATTCCTGGACAACAGGCAGGGCTAGCACCTTCTACACATACAGATGAGGAATCTGAGGGAGAACATCCAGCTGCAAAGGTAGCTGACATATGTACTTGTGCACTCTATACCTTGCTCTGGCTAAAAGGCAAATGATAGCACACATACTCAGCAAGTAAGAGGCAAATGATAGCACACACACACACTTATCAGCAAGGAATACACATAACAACCGAAGCACATACAAATATTAAAAGTGATGCCAGCCAATGTCCACAAATGTTACTTAACCATGCAATGTCTATGCATGGATAGCATCAGACAGGGACAGCCTCAAAGCATATGACTAATAACTGCAGTATTATCAAGGTAAATGTTTAACTTGTAGTATATGAACAAATATGTATTTTGATAAACTACCTGCATACTGTCAGTCTCATACCTATCCACTATGTGCAACAGACATACTTGCAACTGTAAGTCAAACCCAAATGAACAAAGCCCATGGCGCAGTCATCATTATTCTCACAGGGTGGGGGTGCAATAGGCCAAGTGTGACACAAAAGACCTGCGGACACTGGCCCTCCCACAGCAGATGTACCATCACAGACACTATCTGATCCAGTGTGTCAGTCATCTTATCCAATGTCATCCACACAGTTGATGCAGTCATGCAGTAACAAATGATAAAACAATTCTGTGAAGTAACCATACTAACATGTACAGTACAGCAAGAACTGTCACATGTGCAGTATAGCAGCAGTGAAATTTTAAAACTGTATACACTTCAAAAAAATGTTCCATTGCATATTGAAATAAACTCAAAATATGAACATGCAAGCACTCTGTGAAGAGGACAAACATAACTCATGAAATAGTGCAGTTACTTGTAGAGCAATCTCCTCCAAGTAACTGTCAGTAATGCTCTCTCTGCATTCAATCAGTCTACCCTCCTTCACTTCCACAGCTACCCCATTACCTTTCTATAGTATAGATTCAGTCCTTTGAGCACTGTGAAGATGCAGATGAGTTGTGAAATCATTAGCATTCTTCAATACCAAAAAAATCACTTTGAGTAGAGTATGTAAACATGATGTAGCTCGCTACATGATTGCATGCACATGCACTAGGACTGCAGGGAGGAGTAATAATTGTTGGCTTGCAACTGTTTCTGATGGCTTTGACTACAACAACAACAAATAATGAAGTGAGTCTTTTCTCTGAAGTGTTTGTAGCATGCAGAGTAGACTTTCGATAAAAAGGTGTAAGCACCTTGAGAGCTATGAGAACAACCTTAACAACATTGATATCCTTGTACTAAGAGCACACTGCCCATCCTCTACTTAAAATCTGTTTGAAATGCTGATCATCTATATTATGCATTGAAACTACAATGCAAATAAATAGCATTGCATTTGTGTGGCTAAGCTGAGATGAGGGGGAAATGTTCAGAAAATAAAGAAAATATTGAGGTGGCAGTGTTGCAACCTGGCATTAAAATGATGTGAACTATTATTAGTGTGAAGCACTGGTCAATATGACATTGATCTACACATGTTCAAGCAAATGGGAAAGTAACATTTTCTAGTCCTCTCTTAGTGGTAAAGAGGAATAAGAAACACAACAGAGTGTGTGTTGTTGTTGTACTGAGTTGAGAGTTCAATTCCAGATAGTGTGCTGTCTGACAAGTTAATGCATATTTTCAGAGCATATGATCAGTTTGTACAACACAAAAATCTAGGAAACTTCAAAATCCTGCCGTTTCATTAGTATTACTCAGAATTTGCTACTACTGACAATTGTCTTATTTTTTTCTTCTTTTTTTGTGTTCTTCATTTGCATACATGTCGGCAGAATACACTCTTAAGCAGCAGTGTTACAAAGCAGTGAACAAGAGTCCACTGTCCAAGGTACAAACTGAGAAATGTAATTTGTCTTGCCATCAGTTGTGCATTTAACATTGGCACAGGTGCACTTTGCTGCAGCACTCTGAGAACAGCAGTAAGAAAATAAATCTACATTGCATCTAAGTATCATTGTAGTACACAGGTTAAATAAAATGATTTTAAAGGAACATGAAAGAGGATTCAGGGTTTAAAGCCACATGCTGCTTGGAATGTTCGCAGCAGATGTAAAACTGCAGCTTGTGATTTCTTCTGCGGAATATAAGTTATTGTACATGCTCTTTTACCTGTGCAATTTCAGCACTGCTTAACAGATCACAGGCAGGACTCAGAGTTTGCAGGACTAGTGAACAATTTCAGTTCTGTAATCTTCATTAGTGCAAACATGTTTGGCATCAAAGAGCAGTTTGTCTAATAAGGGAGTGATGTGCACATTTTGTGTACCTGTTTCTGTGGCAGAAGCTGTAAATGCAGTGACTTTGACCCCTTAACACAGGTTCTCTGGAGTACAAATCTATACAGTGTGAAGGGACTGACGAAATTATTACTCCTAATGTAGGAATCACTTTTATTATAACTTTATTTTTTTTTTTTTCCTGTTTCGTGCCTTGTGCACTTTATTGCTGCTGAGTGTAATGCAAACAAGCCTATCAGCTTAAGGAAGAAAGTGAAAAAAATGTTATTTGGGTAGCCTTGTGTGGCAGAAAAGGGCTTAGCAGCAATATGTGAATATCAGCACTCTGGACAGAACTGAGTGGAGAACATCCACCTGTTTTCTAATTGCATCTGTGGCACAAGATGTAAGTTCACTGACTTTAGAGACAGAAAACAGGTGATCCAGGATTCAGCTATAGATAACACCTATTTTTAAAAAGTTTGTCAGAGTGCAATTTGTAACAAGACTTTGATTAGGGAGGTAACACTACATTCGGGTGGTGCAGTGGTGCAGAGGTTAACATTGTCACCTCACAGCAAGAGGCTCTGTTGTTTGATTCTTGGCTGAGGTGCCTTCTGTGTGGAGTCTGCATGTCATCCCTGCATTTGCATGGGTTTTCTCCGGGTACTGCGGTTTCCTCCCATATTCCAAAGACATGCATCTGGACTGTTTCTTCCCAGACCTCCACTGAAAATAGGCTCTGTCTTAATTGGACTTTCCCGGTAAAGAAATGTTAAAATAAATAAATACAAACAGCTATCATAAGTATGTTTATTCTAATACATCTCATTAATACTCTCATAAATTAATATTTGTAAGCAACATATATCATTACTGATTTAGTTATGAAACGCAGTTGAATGTATGTGTAATTGTTTAAGCAGGATACTTTTGATAATGAAACAAAAACGCACTTGCATATCTATGATGTGCAGAATACCAAAGCGAAAATCTTGTTTCCTTACATAGGCAAACTCTGTGTTTAGGACAGTATGTGTAGTGAGGTATATCTGTATTATACTCCAACTTGTATTAATCAGATCCTGAATGTCTGTCTACCTGACATACATTTACAAATAGAAATACTGCCTCTTTCATGGGAATGCATTTCACAGGACTTCCAAAAGTCGCACACATACAGTCCTGTGTGAAGTAAATTTCCATTCATACAGAATTCAGTTTATCTGTAATGAAGACGATTAAAAATGAGTTCTCCTGTAGCAGTGACAAATGATCTCTTTGAAATTAGGCATTTTCTCTTCCCTAGGTTTGCGTCCCATGTTGGTCAACTAACTTTTTAAAGTGTGTAATTCCAAACAGTTATGTGACAAATCCTCCTATTTAACATCCAAAACATAAAGGGGAACAAGACAAGTCACTGAGGTTGTCAGTGTTGTCCATTTGAAAAAGTGTGAATATGTTGAACATCACACATGGCAAATCCCACTGTAATGTTTCACACCTTCTTTGCTTACCACTGCCTCTGTGTGTTAATCATTATGCAAATACAGTTGGCATGATTGTGCATGTTTGCACACTTGCTATTAAACATGAGATTGGAATTTGGCACCAGTTCAGACTTAGAGTTGCTGCTTGACTTCTGCAAGCATGGCTGGTGTGGGAAATGATAATGCTGAACTTAGAGCACAAAAATGAGGTACTGAGGAGTCCAGGATATTTGTGGCACTCCTAGTGAAGCACTACAGCTGTAGGCTACTGCTGGGGGACGATATCGCGTGTCAGTATAAGACTGTGGCTTGGAGCAGAGTAGCCAAGGTCTTCTCCAGGGTAACTGGCACACCATGAGCTAGAGACAATTGTTATTACCACTATAGTAACCTGAAATGGCACCAAAAGGGCCTGCTTAGCCAATAGAAAGATGAGTTTAGGACTGATGACATCCTTCAGTTTTGTAAGTATACTGACCTATCTGGATTAAATGATATACAAAACAATACCCAACCAAAGCTGTTATCTTATATGCTTTCATGTTTCTTCTTGTTTTCTTCTCATTTGTATAGCTGCTGAAGACATTGCAGTCAGCCATGAGGTGCACCAAGTGAGGTCACCTCACCAGAGACAGGCATGGGGTACATATGCATTGGGTCTTAGTGTAAGCCTAATAACATATTTATGATATCATACCAGTGCAGTTGATTAATGGTACTCAGAATGGTACAACAGAGTAAGACCTTCCCATCATACCTGGGTGTGACAAAGGTGTATAAACTGGATAATCATAACTGTGTATTTTCTGAACTCATATAGTCGTGTGATATGTCATGGATTTTAATTATTTTTCTTTCTTTTTTTTTTTTGTCTCACCCCACTCTTTCTCTCTCAATTTTTTTATTTCTTTTTTTGGGGGGTGTAATTTATATGGCTTACAAATTGTCTGTTGTCATACATTTCTGCTTACAAAACTTCACATGCAGCACAGAGAGGTAGACTGACCATTGTGGATCTGCCAACCATCCCTCTACAGGTTTCAATACCAAAACCCAGCACTTTAGGGTCCCAAGCTGTCAGCTCTGCCTCCACAACTCCTACCATATTTGGTCCATCTGTGCCAGGCAGCTCTGTCTGGGAAGCTGGTGCACTGGTACCCTCTTGGATTAAGTAGTAGTAGTGGAGGTGGTTATTTTGTCATCCGCTAAGAGCTGACAGGGCTGGTGGACGGTGTAATAGAAAAGGGTGTAGGTGCCTGAATCAACCATGTTGAAATGGTGCTTTGTCACATTGCCAAGATAATGCCAAGCTGAGCACAGACACAGGGAACTGAGACATGTAACAGTGATGACATTTCTGAAGGTGAGGACTAGCTTCACACTATTCTCAGGCTTGATTTGGGTGTGTCTTCAATGTCCCCTATCTATCCCCATTGATGGTGCCTCATAACCTTTTGTGTCCATCACCATCCTTGTCTGTCTTATTTGTCCAGTATGTCTGCACCTGCTTCTTTACCTAGCCTTCCTACCTCACTCTCACATTCCTAAGCATCTCCATAACATTCCTCTTTCTGAAAGAAAAAAGTAAAAAAAATGGTACCTGTCCTACAAAAAATAACGACCCCATACATAACTCTCCATTTCACCTATGTGTCTACTTGACACACTTGATTTGGTACAGCTGGCTGCACAACATTATTCTATTGTTGCCACCTACCGTTGATGTGGTGACAGTTCAAAATAAGAAAATTATGGCTACACTTCTACATTTATGTTGTGAAGAAGTGACTATCTATGTTTCTCTCCCACTACCTTCATGCAAATCCCTCTATTCTTCCCCCTGAGTCCTCCCCTCTGTGTTCCCCCATTTCACTACTTTTCTATCAACTGCTTTTTCACATGTTTAATCTGGTCAAAAATAGAATTACACACTATGCACATTGCCTAAAATGGCCCGCAAGAAAGCCTTTAATTATTTTGTCTCAGCACTTGTGCAGATGTTGGCATCAAGCACCACTGCTGAGTGACAAGGAATGGTTGCTCATGTGCTATGGCAAAACCTAGTCAGTAGTGGCCATTACCTACAATAATCATCACATAAAGGTGATTAACCATGGCAATCTATTAGAATACAGAGTTAAGGCAGTATAAAGGCAATACTTTGCAACTGTTACTCTAACATTCTTTGACTAGTGGATGTAATGCAACTTCCTCTGTGGAGTGTTGGCATAAATCAGTTGCTGAAGATTGGTTTTTGGCCATAGCATCAATGGTTCAAGTTCAGATATATGTCACATTATTTCTTACTCTGGTGTTATACTTATAATATATATTTAGTGATATGCATCTTAATTTTTTATCTATTAGCAACCTTTCATGAACAGATTTTGAACACTGTTATAAAAAAGCATTTACAAGCATGCCCATGCCCATAAAGACAAATTATTAATCCACCCTTATTCTACCCATGCCATCATTAGTTTTTACTTGTCCTACAGCTTCTTCATCCCCACAGCCATCTTATACTGATACAGAGCATGACTAAGGGCACACCATAGAAATGTACATTAATGACCCATAACACCATCTTTTCTATATCTGTGCCTATCTTCAGCTCTTCTCTCTCACCCCTTTGAACTGTTGGCTATTCATTAGACTGATGGACGTAAATGTCATGTTATGGCATTTTCTGTGTGCCATCACTGTGCTGAAGAATAAAACCCACTTCTTCTATTGGCTACATGGGCTATCACTGTCCCATTAAAGGTGTGATTTTGATATGCGGGAAGTAGAATTTCCTTGATGGAATCTAGAGATAATGATCAAGTTTGTAAAATTAATTTTTCATCTTGATGACGGTATGTATCCAGCATTAGGTGAAATTCATATTACCTGTTTAATGTGTCTTTCCTGTGAATGAGTTACCTATGTATCTCTGCATGCCCCTTTTGTTTTATCACTTGTAGAGCTCAGCAATTGCATGAGGTCTGGCAATGAGCAGCTGTAGTTTATCATGATAAATGGGATTTTAGGTGTTGTTGCATAATACTGTAAGTGTTTGCCTTACACCTCATTATACACCCAGTTAACTTGTGATTTCCCTTGAAGCATGCCTCGTATACAGTAGTTATAAAATATTATCTCAGGAGCTATTACATAAACAGTTTTGCCAGGCAGCATTGCTAGATATTCTTAAAGTCATGATAAAAAGTTAATATAATAACATTCTGACACTCTGTAAAATCATCTGCATACTGGAGTCAAACCCTGCTTTTCCTTTTAGCTCATTAAGTTTATCCCTAGTGCCACAGAGAAAACTATGTTAGCAGGTGGATTTTCTCCACATAGTTCTGTCCAGAGTGCTGGCGTCTGCTTAATGCCACAAGCCTGTTTGTGCTTTAGAAGAACACCTAATGTAGTGATCACTGTTTCCTTCGCCAGAGAATTCTGTTTGCTCACATGTACCATTGCGCAATTCGTGAAGTTAAGCACAATACTTCACTTTTGTTTTGAGCTTTGTAGCTAACTTTGAAAGGTATAACAAAACCTGTAAAGCATGTATATGCAACAAGTAAATATAAAAACGATTTGTTGTAAATGTAATCAGAATCACAACATTTCCTTGTGATTTTGATTTGTGCAAAGATTGGCAGGGTACACCAATGAACATCACTAGACAGCGATACTTCACAGACCGAGTTCAAAACATCAAAGTCTGCACATTCATGTGCTAACACTTTTCCCACATCTGCACAAATGCAATTCTCAGCATTGCGCTATACAAAGTCATTTGGAATTAAATTAAGTATTGCTACTGCATGATATTACTTCCTTACATGGAAATTGTTCACTGTACTTGTGTGAAATTCAGGATTTATGCACTTAACTGACCAGTTCATTCTGGACAGTTGGGTCTGCAATGCAGCACTGACACAAATGATATACAACTACATACAGTCTTGATACACAGAAAGAATAATGTTTTATCCATCCTGTATTGGAACATTAAGCATTGCTTGGTATTGACAGTCCATATTAACCATGCATGAACACATAGCATTGCTAATATCAGTACCATGCATTAAGGTTTACATAACATCATCATAACCTGATGATCAATGAATGATGCATTGTCCATCCTGTGTTTCACAACTATTTATGTTTCATATACACAAGACAGGTAGGTACATGTCACTTGCTGTTCTGCTGTATATCATTATAGCAGCATAGCTAACATAAGTCAGCATGAATAATGTATTATTGATTATAACATTGACCCTTCTACTTCATATCAACAAATATGGATTGGCACAAAACCTTCAATATCACAATATCTGCTCTGACACAGATTAAGAAACTCATACTATCTACATTGCACTATTACAGTTTAAAACTCAGCCTTCCACCATGACACTTGCTTTAAGTACTGTGTCTTCTAGATTGCATACTAGATAGGTAGGAGGTTCTAATCTTACAGTAGTCAGTGTGTGTGTGTGTGTGTGTGTGTGTGTGTGTGTGTGTGTGTGTGTGTGTGTATGGAGTTGTGGAAATATGACCTTCCCTGTTTTTGTCCACAATGCAGTAGTAGCCTGGAGTTAATATAGTGTGAGTGCACATTAATTTCAGACCCTTCTCCCACCATAATCTTCTCTGCGACTCCACACTGATGTCATCCTGTATAAAGTGCACTCTCACATTATGAAAGTCAGACAGTGGCACTTGCATTAGGTACTATGCCCTTTGGCTTACATAGCAAGATATGTAGAGGGGTATAATCACACACCAATCAACTTGTCTCTATGATGTTGGGTCCATGGCATCACTGGAGTATTGAATCAACAGGTGTGCACTTGCATTAGGTACTATGCCCTTTGGCTTACATGACAAGATATGTAGAGGGGTATAATCTCACACCAATCAACTTGTCTCTATGATGTTGGGTCCATGGCATCACTGGAGTATTAAATCAACAGGTGTGCTCATTTGACTTGCACTCATGAGAAACACTTATATGGTTAGATCAATCCCACATACTCTTTTCGGTCTGTCCAGAAATACATAGTGTCTGCAATACATTGATGAAGTTATCATATCAATAATGCACTCTCACACCACTAAATATACACCTCTCCTGTGTTGCATGTGTATACTCTGCTAGTTTGTAGATTGCGTAAGTTGCTAGGTAGAAGGTTCAAATACAGCAGTGAGACTCCCCTGACTGTGTGAATGCAAATAAATGGAGGATTTCTTAGTATTGACTGCATTTAGAATTGCACATAGCTGTAGAAGTCATTTTGCACACACATCTCCTTTGCATAACACAGTTTATGTCATCCTTTCAAAAATGGAGTGTGGTTCACATGCAGAGCTATCCTGTGATGCATGCATCTAATATATTTGTTTGTAAATTTTGAAAATACATAGGTAGGGGGATTTGAATACAGAAATGGCTGTCATCTTTGAGTGTTCATTTCTTCCTCTTCTTTGCAGAAGAGGCTGTAACTTCATATATGATGTATGTCTGTACTGTGTGCTTTTGCTGTGCAACCACTTTTTAGCAGAAGTATGAAGGAAATACACAATGGTGATGTCATATATTGAAATGTGTAGAGCCACAGTCATCAAATAAATCTGTGTTTGGACTTGTATTTCAGCAAGCATTCATTAGCCTGTGATGTCAGCTATATATTTCAGATCCCATCACTGCTTACAGTCAGTATGCATGTTACTAACAGTGTTGTCATCCACATGTGCTATATTCATGTGTAGATGTTATTTCCTGTTACAAGAGTTTATTCTACATCTCCTTTGGAAAGGCTTTATTGAAGACTGATGATGTCATTTGAAGAGATTGTCATTCCATCACAGTTGTAGTGAGAAACCTCCTCAGGACAGAGGACTTGAGACGTTAATGTATGCTGTTGCCTAAGTAAGGCATGTGTATACAGGATTTTATTCACTTTGCACATAATTGTTGTGCTACTGTCACAGTGACAAAAGCAGGGAGCCACAGGTGGGTTTGGATATACTTAGCATCAAGGAATGTAGTCTGACATACAACAAGATTCTTTCTAAGTAATTGCAGGGACACATATTCATTAATTCATACACATGAAGCAATGCTTTTACATGACCACAAATATACCAATTTGTGATGAACTTATATCATGGCACATACATTAATCCCACTATAGTGTTGATTTTATCAATTGTTAGTCAATTGTTCAAACCAGCATTGAATTACTGTATGCATTTGTACCCTTAACTGTTCTGCATGAAAGAGATCCACCACAATTATACTTTACAAGTACAGAATGGCAGATGCCTCCCCCAGAAACTTTTAGCAGATAAAATTTATGGGCAGATAATGTACAGATGATTGAATGACTTTGCATGGTGGACATCAACAGCTGTGTTAAGAGTTCCACTGTGGAGAATGTGATTAATAGTTGTCCTGATATCTGGAGTTATTGTACAGCTTGATGTTCAGTTCTGGAGTAGGGATTCATTTTCTGTGAACACACTAACACCATACAACAACCATAACATAATGTCAGTCTTATCCCTTGATATGTTACACAAACACATGTCAACAGAGCTTTGGATGTCCTGAAAGTACAAATGTCTTCTGCCAATGTAATGGTGAGAGTGCTGCCTTGCCAAATGCATTAAGTATTCTGGTGTACACGCGTGTGCTCCAGTTGTTGGGTGGCATGTGTACAGACATATAGAGAAACCTTCCTTGACTACAGAACATTGATATAGGACTGATAATAACCTTGTGCACGTCAGCTCACTCATTTAATCACCATCATTCTGACATACTGATATAACATTCATTTTATAACTGAATGTGTAAATATCTTATGTGTAGTATGTTAGCAATTGTTTTGGAGAGTTTCTCCCTGGGCCACCGCTGAAAACAGACAGCTCTGTCCAGTCAGACCTCCCTAGTAAACAAATGTCAAAACAAATCAATACATTGTTTTGGTAATACCTGATCCTTTCTTAATTCACACATTTATTTCATTTTTTTGTGACAATACCCGATGCTTTCTTAATTCACACATTTATTTAATTTTTTTGTTATAATGCCCATTGCTACCTCTTGTGACAAATGCCAACAGTAGACATCTCTAAGGAAAACATTGCATCATAATGTAGGGTTTGCATCTATTCTTATTTGTCGGCACAATGTCAGTGTCATGAAGGGGTGCCTTATACAAGGGTATTACATATGTCACACTCTGCTCCCACATTTGTACACCACACACACCTATATATGCGATGTATAACTATCAGAGTATTGAGAATCATAATTTCCTTCAAGGCTAATCCTGTTCATACATGTGTTAGGCCTATGTCTGTGGCATACACAGTTAATATGCATGTCAGTGTTAACACTGATGGCATAGTTTCTAGTCTTGCAAAAGGAGATCATTGCCTCTGAATCATTCCTGTTTTCAAACATGATATACTGACAAAATTCATGCTGTGCAAATATCCCATTATGTATGTACTGTCCCTGTGAGCTATTATCTCAACTCAGCATGTCAATGACATTCATATGTCATGTAATTCCTGTCTGTTATAATGTGAATTTGTGCAACTGTTACATCCATGTAATATCATGTCTGCTTTTATTTACCTGCATCTGCTTAGGAATTATGACCATCTTTATTTATTCTGACATAAATATTATAAAATGTTATTATAAATTTGTGCTTGTGACATAAGCACCTTCACATCAATGATTGTGCTAGAATTTGAGCATTTACCCTCCCCTCTTGTATCTTTTTGCATACATCTCTTTGATTTCTATGCACATTGTTCTCAGTACACTTTTCCTGTCTAGTAATCGATATACTGTAATTGCCCTTGCTATTTCACATCCCCTTTTTCTTACTTTTGCATTCATATGTTTCATTTATGTGCACAACACACTCAGTACACTTTCCCTGCCTGTGTACAGAATGCATTATTTCCATTATGTGGCTCCCCGTGTTGTCCGTGCAAGCACGCTTAACATGTTTGTCTATAGACAAGCTTGTTTGTTTACTGTGTGCACTCATGCTGCTCCACACAGTCTCCTGGCTGCCAACAGTGTTGTTGGCATGGAAATGTGCTTGTATTTGGTACGCATGATGAGCAGTGACTAGCACAGCTGGTCATCATGCTAAAATGTAAACATCATGTAGGCTTCACATGAAGCCTACATGATTTGTTTAGGAATCCAAGGGATAGTTTTTAACTTTTTTGTTGTGGAGGAGCCCTGAAGAAACTATCACAGTAACCAAGAAAAGTTATCTATTTCCTCTAATATAACCATAAAATGTTATAATAAGTTTTCTAACAATTTCAATTTTATAATTATATAACAATAACCTTATATAAAGAAAGACCTTAAAATAACACTTGCGTGCATCATGGACATAGAGATAACAATAATTGGAAAATATTTTTAAGGAACTATACTACAAAAGGGTGAATGGCACTTATAAACCCCTCCTAGGTTTTGTTTTTTTTCACCTTCACAAGGAAGAATGAGAATCTGAACAATTTTAAAAACGGTCTCATCATTAGTTATAATATTGAGGCTGAAAATGTAAGAAATATTGTTTTTAATAATTAGAAAATATTTGAACTTAGAGAATGGCCAAGGAAAAGGTGGGACCCAAACCAGTTGTCATTTATAGGAGAGATGGTGGCAATCAAATTGGTAGGAATAGCTGGATGATCAAGTGTGGGAGGAGTTCCCAATGTTCATTTATTCTAGAGGGAGTCTATATAAACATTCAAGGATATGACAGAATCTTCTGTCTGTGTATATGCACCTGTAACACTAAAATGGTTATTTATGTAGCTGTATGTTAGGATGGCCCCTCCTTTTATATGGAAAATAAACAGAAAAGAGATTAAGGGAACAGATTTACAAGCATGGAAGGGATATCAAAAACAAGAACCAGTCCAGTGCCCTGTGGAGACATACTGTACTGACAAGAACAAGGGACACAAATTCAAGTGTTTCTGTAATAGAATTAATGCAGGAGGACAAAAAGGCAGGACCCGCCAAGGTCAGGTTAGAATGCAATGAAGCAAAGTGACAAATAAGAACTAATGCCACTGGACCATGAGGACTTAATGACCATATTTCTTTATCTAGCTTTCTGAAAATGAAGGTACTCAATTATTAAAACCATTTTCAAATATATGATTTTAGTACAGATGGAATATATTAATTTTATTGTATTTCATCTTACTCTATAATAAGGCAATACATAATATGTACATATGAAATGTTTTAACTGTCTGTTTATATACTCATTTTGGATATCTATGGTTGGTCACTGATTGTATGCTTTAAATAATTCTATATGGTTACACATGGTATTATATAATAAAATCATTGTTAGTCCATTGTTTTATTAACCATTTTACTAATGCTATTTGCATATTTATACAAATACAGTTATATAAACATATTTTTGGGCTTGGTATTATAGACAGGGAAACATTTTTTCTTAAATGTGGGTGTAGTTTGTAGTTACAATCCACTTGGATTTGATATTGATATCTGTTGACAAGTTTTCAAACTATATATTCCTTTAAGGGGTGTTTTATTTAATTAATTCTAAAAAAACTTTTAATTGATTAATTTGTAGGGGTGTGGATATGATTTACATGTATTATTTAAAAGTTTCACTGGTTAAATAATGTTATACTCTAATGAAGTCCTGGTATATAGTTTGACAAAAGTGCTTAATCTTGGTGGGTTTTTTTTGCTACTTACGTATTATCGCAACCAGATTTTCATGGTTGCGAAAAGAGCATACCTGCACAAACAGGAGTGCCGGAAACACTTGAAATGGTTATTGTAAGTTATTAGAACTGGAAAAAAAATTGTATGTTACTTTTAGGAACATGAACATTTTAAGAAATCCTCTTCCTGTTTTGCATGCCTTACACACGCATGCCTGAATCACCATGACTATCGCCCTGAACTGAATTCCTTACTTTCGTGAAAATTTCAGTAATAACTGATTAGAGTCCTTGTGTGTAGTAGGTAAATACCTTAAACACTTCTTAAAATAATCCAAAAACTTTTTGACACAACTGACAGCAAATTAATTACACATTTATGTTACCCAAACAAATGAATAACAGAACTTTGACAACATTTGTTGCCACGACAAAGAAACGTGCAGCAGGTGGACTTAAAAATAACATAAATGCAGGCAGTGAGCTGCAGACAGAAACATGAGCAGTACTTTTTTTACATTTTATTCATATCACTACATGAGAAAAGACTATTGTGCACACATTTCTCAACATTTCTACAACTGTAATGACCATATTTCATAATTGTTAGGCAACCGCTATTGCCGTTAAATATCTGGTTGTGATAATACGTAAGTACCTTTTTTTTTATAATAAACTACTATCTTTGGATTACATTTTAGTTTTTTTATTTAGCGGACTTTGGTTGGAAGTGACATTGAGTCTAGAGAAATAGTGTTCTGTTTGTGATTTGGTTACTTGTTTTCCATAGTAACAATGAAGTAACATTACTGTCATATCAACAGTTTAGTTTTAATTGGAGGTGCACACAACTCCTTTTCACACTTTGTAACATGTCAATAGCTCAGGAAGCTAATCATGTAATAGTCAGACATAGTAATAAACCTAAATGTGAGGAAGATGCCACACTTAATTATCAGATAGACCTTGATTTCACTGAGATCATATTTGGTTTCGGGTACCAGATGCATTGTTAAATGTTGCTATGCCCTGCCATTGAACTTTCTGACATTGTTTTGCAAACTCTTTTGAAGTAAGCAAATTATTGATTTTGTGTTCAAATATTTCTGACAGTTCATGTAACCAAAGTATCTTGTGAGTATAGTTCCAGTATGCATACATTAATAAAAAGATGTTCAATACATGGATCAAAATTGAAGTAGACTTAGCTATTTGGGTCTTACCCACTACACTGGCCAACTTAATAGATCATTGATCACTTGGCTAGAATGGGTTTGTGGATGCAGGATACAATGTGCCTAAGGGTCAGGCTTTGTATAAGGACCATGTACTTAGTGAGAAGAACATACAGTCTCCTGTTTCTATCTTCATGGCCAGGGCAGATTTACTGGGATTTTTATGGATATGTAGAATCTTCAAGAGGAGAAGGAAAAGAATCACTTCTCGTACTAAAAAGATTTTCAGTTAGATGCGTCAGTGCAAAGGAAGGGGTGCACGTCAGGATTTTTTTTCCACTTTGAGCATTCTGAGTTTTGGGGAAGTATAACTTTCATATTCCATGCTGGAAAATTTTGTTTCATTGATATTTTATCTAAGATGAAAGAGGTAGCTCAGTAAAACCAGAATGACATTGAAATGGCACAGAAAATGGTTTATGATTTTCTTATAGCAGCAGATGTCTAAAGCTGCAGTTATCCCTCCTGTTTTTAGAGAATGTATTCCTCACTGCAGCTATATTTTCCTAATGGTCAGTCTTCTGATCTTGAGGATCTGACAAGTAATACAAGATGCCACAGATGCACAAGTACCTGTTTTCCAATCCTAAAGCAGACCCAGCAGTCATTTCTCTTTTAATGTCTGCTGCTAAACAGGTTACTGCTGCTAACCCCATTCCTTCTGGCAAAGATGGAAAAGCAATGGATAAGATGGGGAAGAAAATCTATCCGACCACTTTAATTTTCAGGATTTTGAATTGCAGAGCTCATATGGAAAAGCTTTTGCTTGCATCTTTTGAGAAAATGCAGATGTTAATGGTTAATTGTTCTTCTGAGGTAAGAAAATTCATTAAATGCTTCTGTGTCAGCTATTTTCTCAGGTAAGAAAACACATTTTAAACAATGCTTATGATGCTGCTGATTGTTGTTCTAGGGCAGCTACTTCTGGATCAGTTTTGAGAAGACTTGCTTAGCTTTATTCTCTAAACCTGCCTAATGAGGTTCAGTCTGAGATTTTCAATTCTACATTGGATAAGGGGTCTCTCTTTAGCCTGTCTGCATTTGTGGTCACTAAGAAGTGTGAAGAAAGGAGAAAATTATTCAAAGAGTCACTCAAATCTTTCATCACTCCTTTTTCAGACAAAGTAGTAGTTTTCCCTCCTCTAACTCACCTCCTTTACCAATAAACAATTTATATGGCAGTGAGCTAATAATAAGGTACAAAAATCAATGGAAATGAGGCCCAAAAAAAGAAGAAAGAAAAAGACATGTAAAAATAAAGGACAATCCTCCGAGTCATCATGATTATCTACCTGGTCAGGCTCCCTCTGCCTCCTACCTTGGCAACCGGACAGGACTGGCTAACAGAACCCTTTTCTATGTTTGTTGAATGTAAGCTTAAAAGTGTGCTGAGGAGAGCCCCTGCTGTGCTATTACTTTGTTCTTTATTTGAACGTGTTGAGAAGAATGGTGATATTTCTGATTGTTACATGGTTTCCCTGGATGTCTGTACATTATTTACAGTGGTACTCAATGATGTTGAGATTTCATTTGATTAGGCTCTTCTTATCTCAGCGTAGTGTTTTTCAGCTAATCAAATGAATGTTATAAGTTTTTTATTAGATCTGATTCTCACTAATAATGTGTTTTTGTTTGATGATGTTTTTTTATCTGCAAAAGTTAGTTGTAGCTGTGGGCACTGTCTGTGCCAATAGCTATGTCAATTTGTCAATATTGTCATGACACAGTGGGAAGTATGTATTATTTATTAATGATTTTTTTCTAAAAATATGGTAGATTTGTGGATGATATATTTGTGTTATGGGAGGGACCAGAACAGGTGGTGGATAACTTTGTCATGTATTTAAGTAACACTACAGCTTTTTTGAAGTTTTCTGTGACTAAGTCTCAACCAGTGATAGATTTCCTTGAAGTTCATCTTACAAAGGATAGTAATGGTAATGTGAGTACTGATATGTCCAGGAAAGCATGATGGAAGAATAGCACATCACATCAAAGTAGTATGCACTCGGGCCATGTACGTAGGAATGTATTAAAAGGGCAATGCCTGAGAGCATTGAGGTTACATACTGATGAAGCTGGACTTGATGGAGAGTTTGACAAGCTACATGGCGATTTTATAGATAGAGGTTATTGACTTGTGGACATAGCTAAATCTGTTAAAGAGGTACATGCCTGGGTCTATATCATTTTATCGAAGCCCCAATTCACTGAAAGTCTATTTGCTGAACTTAAAGCATCGGATACCATTTCAACAAAGAATTACATCATCAAAAAGGTTTCTCAGGGAAAAATTACTTGGTCACCAGAGCAATCGTAACATAAATTACATTATTTTAAACTCACCATGGTGAGGGCCTTCACCCCCCTCCACACCCCCAATTATATAGTCCAACTCTGATATCACACTACATTGGGGAAAAGAGCATCAGGGTCTTTCATTTGAGTAGAGGGTTGGCTGAGTTCCATATTTCAAGTAACCTTTATTCTATTTTTTTCTTTTCTTTGTTTTTTTCTAGAAAATCCATATGAATATGTTCCTCTGAACTTTTACTTTATATTTTTTTCTTGCTTCATAATTATATGTTGCCTTCTTCATTGCCTTGTACTTATGTCATTAACTTATTTTTATTATTATTATTATTATTATTATTATTATTATTAACCAAGTCCCTGGAGCACCAGTTGGATAACAGACTTGATCTTGGCTCCACAGCTGGCAAATGGAGAAAGAAAGATCAAACTAGTACCCTTGACTGCAGGAAGTAGCTCATTAAGAGTTTAGAGCCTTAACATTTTGCACTAACTGTCACAATTTCCTTAACATATTTATCTTTGGATAAATCTCTGAGGGTCAGTGCCAACCATTAGAGTTTCATAGCGCTAGGTGCATGCTAATGAAACAACTTCTATTATGTTAACTTTTTATATAAATTATAGTTTTGGGCACTTAAGGCTCTGGCCTATTTAAGAACTACTTCCTGTAATCAAAAATGCAGCATTTGAATCCTTCTTCATGTGGGTAACTTTGTTCAAGTCACTCACAACCACAACTAAGTTACCACTGATAAAAGTGCATTTTGCCCACTGTGTTTTCCTGCTTAACAAGCAGATTAAAGAAAATAATTAAAACATGTCTCTTTTTGACCTTCTATTATTTTTAGGCTGTAAGATTTTGGTAATAATGTCATTTTTATTAGTAAGAATTTGCCTGAAATGTTGAAAATATTTAATTCTGTCTGTCATTTGATTTAGTACATGTATTCTTTTATTTATGTTTATTTCTATTATTTTTTCTATAGCTGATGCTAAGATTATTCATAAGTGATTTATTTTGGTTGTACTACAAGTGATTTGGTCTCAAGGACTAGAAGACCAATGTCTCTGTGCAAGGGATATATGCAATAAAAAATATAAAGGAAAAATTCAGAGAAACTCATTCATATGGATTCTCTGAAAAGGCAGTTGAGAGGTATTTTAGTCTATTCCATGTAAAATTTATATTTTTTGGCAAATTGTTGCAAATTACAGTCAATAAATAATCACAGGCATATGAGCTTCAGAAAATACTTGATATTGCAAAGCTTGTTATCCTAACAACTTTATAAGTATAAAGAGAAATTATTAATCAATTGCTGACTTTTGTATCACTGTCTCTGATTCTTGAACTAAGACGTTGATATGGCAAAGAGGAGTTTCAATGGATTGGACTGTGTGGTTCTAACAACAGCAAGTTAAGATATTTTTTTTGGCACAATATTCATGATATTAATCAGTAGATCCATGGTGGTGCAGCAGTAGCGTTGTCGCCTCACAGCAAGAGGTTCTCTCATTTGATTCTCGGCTGGAGTGCCTTCTGTGTGGAGTCTGCATGTCCTCCCCGTGGTTGAGTGGCATTCAAAAGACATACGTGAATGAGCGTGCCTTCGTTGAAGGTTGGGCATCGGGCTGGCACCTTGACACCATAAAAATCGACTGCCAATCATTAGTGGACCGGAGTTCCACTGTGGCGACCCCTAACGGGGAAAAGCCGAAAGACCAACAATAACATATTATCCCAGAAGACAAAAGAAGAAGAAGAATTCATGATATTAATCATTCCCTTGATCTCAAGCAGATGACTGAAATGTACATTGAGACAAGTAGCTACAATCCATGTGTGTGTGTGTGTGTGCGCATGTGTGTGTGTGTGTGTGTGTGTGTGTGTGTGTGTGTGTGTGTGTGTGTGTACACGTGTGTGCGCGCACGTGTGTGTGTGTGTGTGTGTGCGCGTGCGTGTGTGTGTGTGTGTGTGTGTACATGTGTGTGCGCGCACGTGCATGTGTGTGTGTGTGTGCACGTGCGTGTGTGTGTGTGTGTGTGTGTGTGTGTGTCAGTGTCTGTGCTCACATGTGTAAAGAAGACATAGTTCACAACTGTCATGGGTTAATTTCATATTTGTGGATGATTTCTAATAATATTGGTGGCTTTCTCATAAGGTGTTATGGATTGTAGTCATTAAGTAATGAAAAGAAATGTGGGTTATAAACGTTATGTGCTTTCAAAATGCTTGCAGTCACAAAACTTGTTAGTATAGCCTGTTATACTAGTTATTTTCTAAGTATATAAGACCAGTTTTTAAAATATGTTCCTGATTTTTTGTCTGAAACTGGTAAATGCTCTCCGGTTGTTGTTTTGAACACTTACAGTTTTATGTCAAGCAATAGCTAAATATTTATTTATTTTTTTGGTGTTGTTGGGCTCAGCGCCGTGGGGTAAGTTCAAGGGGAGAGTCACAGTTTGGAAGGGGATTGCTGTTGTCTGGCTGGTGGAGTAGGTTTTCTGGTGGCAGGGATGTGCTTGGTGGACTCACAGGCGATGGTTTCTGGTGTTTCATGGGTTACCAGAGCAGTGTTGCTCTTGGCGCATGCGTGTCTGTGGTCGGCCTTGTTCTCATTGCCTCTCAGGGGTGCAGGATCGCTGAGAATCGGTGTGTTTGGGGGATGAGGGCGCTCAACTATCTGTTGATTCATGCTGTTTGTGGGATGTTAATTTGTGAGTTTTGCCTTCGGGGCTTGGTTGTCAGCAGTGGCTTCATCCTTGCCGACTGCTGGGGTGCAGGTGTTTTGGTTGTAGCGGATTCATTTCTTTTCTGCTGGGAGTTTTGACTGCTTCCCTGGGCTCATTTCACTGTGTTCTTACTTCTCTGCTGTGCTGTTGCAGGTCATTGTGGAGATTTGCAGTGGGGCAGCTTGGTCCCCTGGTTGGTGGGGAGGGGAGCCTTGGCAATTGCAAAAAAGGGAGGAAAAGGTGGGGGGCCTTGCACTTGGCATGGAGGCTGCCAGTTTCTTTGCTCCTTGTGATGGTTTTGCCCCCTCGTTTCGGCCAATCATGTGGTTCTTGGGTATCCTGCTTTGCTTCATGTTTTGGCGGGGTTTGGGGGGGGGTTAGAGGAAGTGGTGTTGGCCATTTTGCAGGCTGCGGGTTCCATGGGAGAAAGAGGTTGCTACCACGTATGCAGCTGTAGCGTCGGCAGCTAATCAAAAAAAAAAAAAAAGTAAAAATACAACTTTGATGAAGGGTGTTACAGGCCGGTTACAGTGTAAACCGTTATAAGTTGTATTGCACATGCTCTGTACAAACAGCACCTCACCAATACATTGCATCTTTAAGAACTGAAGGGCATGTAAAGTTTACAAATGTGCATCTCGGTGACATGGCATGCTTTCATTGTTGACGTTCTGGTATGACCTAAATGGCCTGCGGTTGCATTTAGTTTGGCAGCTCTTACTGCTGGCAGAGGACAGAGGTCTCCTTTTTTCTCTGTTCTCTAAGTAAGGAGGCTTCTTATCACTAGCTGTTTTTTGAAATTATATGCATAGCCTCACAATGCAATATGCTGACACATTGATACACAGAAAAACAGCGTGTGGAAGTTACAACAAGGATGACAACAGAGTGCTTAGTTCAATGATCTTTTAACCTCTGACATGGATGGGACACACATCATAATCACATATTGACAGGATGAGCACTTTATGTATTACATTGCAATGTTAATTAAAAATGCCAGCTGAAAAGTAGCATCACATAAGTTGTGAAACTGAATCATGCACTGTTGTGATGGATCTAAGCAAATGTGCTTATAAACTCACACTGTGAGACAAACCACAGTTTCCAGATTTGTCTTCTATAGCACTAGTAGAGCAAAATGTATAGGAATCCTTGCAATGCTATGTCCAGCATATTGAAATGGTGCATTATTCCTGCAAAACTATATTTATCCAACAGATTATTGTTGGTACCCCATAGGTCCCATACTATGTATGATAACTCCTCTTCCTTCAGCTATGTCCATGGGAGTGGATCTTCCTTTCCCATGCCATTCAGGCTGCATAGGCATGCACTAATTTCAAGGCCTCACTACACCTGCACTTAAAGACTACCTGGCACTATCACCTAAACCTCTTTGCCCCTCTACCATTCAGTCTAAGCACAAATAAACTACAAACCAGCCCAATTTAGTAACCCGGTGCTTTTATTTCAGGATTCTGCTCAGACTGCTCTTCATGCCTTACTGCCTTTACTGGGTTGCATACTTTTGCAGAAAACTATACTCATGGAATTTCTAGGCAGTTAAATATTGCTCATATCTGTATATTTATGTTGCTTGTTAAGCATTATCTACTTTTTATCTTTATGCCTCTGTTCATGCCAGCCTATATCTGCAGACTTCAACAACTGTTTTCAACACCTTACTAAAGCATGCTAAACTTATCCCTACACCTCACCTTAGAAAACATTTTCCATAACACTACCAGTATTCAGACAAGCAACGTTTTGATGCATTGTGGTTTTTGGTGATCAGATCCTAAAAGGTACCTGATTTTTTTTTTTTTTGGTTAGTATTTCGTAATGTTGATTTTCAAAATGCTGGTATCCATCATGAGTGTCAATGCTTGTGCATTTCGATAAATATTTTGCTTCATGTTTGGGTTTGTTTTTCATAAAGTGGTAGTTTTGGCAGTTAATGGCAAAGCATTAAAGCCTAAAGTTAGAAGATAATGCCAGATATTTGAGTTCTCACTTTATACCATTCAGAGGATACCTCAGCCCCTCTTTGATTTATGGCTTCTGAACACTTATTGCTCTAAGTGGTGGAGAAGTATGGGCTTTGACCGCATTATCTGGGCTAAGAGGTTGAGAGGTATATGGATGCTAGAGTTTTTTTGTCATTGCTTGCAAGCAAATGGAGAACAAATGGACAGAACGTGGTACACCTACTAATGGCTTAGTATGGTAGATTAACAGCCTCAACTGGGAAGGTTAAATAAGTTTATAAAGAAAAAAAAAAGTAGGAAAGGCACCCTAAGTCATAATTACATTTGAATGAGTTGATGGGGAATATTGCAGTGCGTCCCCTTGACAGCAAAGTAAGCTACTTGTAAGCTATTAGGTTTGCTGCATTTTGGCCATTTGTTCGACATTATGTCTGGTTAGTGTGCCTCTTTGGAGATGGAAGGTTAAGAGCTAGACAGATGGTTTTGCAATATAAGTTAGCTTGGCTTATACAGTGCTGTGTGCTTTTGAATCACAAGGTTACCTTGGTTGTGGATATTGATAGGTCCTTTCAGCTGTGGGGTTTAGTTGTAACATATTCCATTGTTAGTTAAATTTATAGTGGGTGTTTGATAGGTTCATTGGAAGCATAGCTTCAGTTATGGCTACTTTGTCATAAATGTGTGTGGTGGTGGTACACTCCTTCCCGGGTTGGCAGTATAGGTTGTTTTTGAAGATGTCTTGAAATGTGCATTATGTATTTTAGATGATTTACATGTCTTTTCTTTCTTGCAGATGGGGGTTTTTGGAACACTGCTGCTATAATTTGGAATAGGTGGGTATAAGTTGGAGCCTTCACTTTACATCTTATTTACTTTTGTCTGTTTCTTTGTAGATGGTGGTGTGATGAGTACCAGTTGTAGAGCTACACAGTGAGTTCGTAGATGATGGAAGCAGTGGTGAGTGAGGAGGTCACACATGGAGAGCACAAGTGGGCAACAGTTACTGACTGAAGTAAGTGGATTTCAAAGTTGTTGAGTTTTGGTAGAGGATTTACACTGCTAACCAGAAAAGGACAGACATTTGAGTTTGTGATCTCAGGGTCAATTGGTTGTGCAATCTGTTCTATTAACCATTTCAGTATGTTAGAGCAATGTTTGAAAGGTGCCTGCATTGGGCTTGATGAGGTTACAGGTAATGCATTTTATTTAGTGCTCATTAAGGCATATCACTGGGGATGGGGTTCAGGTAGAGGGAGTGGAGTCACCACATTCTTAATAGCATAAGAAGTTATTAGGATACTGGCTTTGGGGTGATTACAAGCTAGACAAGTTTGGCTATTATTTCTGCGGGTAGCACACATCACTCTTGTCCAAAGGGGATATGAGGCATAAAAAAAAAAAAGAGGGAACTGGTTCCATATTTTGGTGAAGAGTGTGGCAAACACTTGATGGGGTGGCAGGGGTCCTTGTTAGTGCCTCCACATTAAGAATTATTGGTATTGTGCATGTAGAATTTATTGTTTTTTCTTTTCCATGCAGATTGCTGAAGTTCAGAAGGCATCATGCGGTGGCTTGAAAAGGGGATCTGAAAGGTGATGCTTTTAATAGAATGGATGTTCTTGTCACTGGAATGGGGCAGAATAAAGGTCTGAGTAATCACCTTATTAAGGCATGTTAGAGTTCTGTGTTTAATTAGTGGGAGCTGATTATTGCATTGGTATAGGGCCAAGGAAGGAAGAGGTAGGTAGCGGGGCCAGGGGAAAAACTGTTGGGGTGGTTTATGGGGAGTGATCCCACAGGATGAGTAGAGTTATGACATTTATAGAAGCACAGGAACTTATTAGGCTAAAGCCTTATGGCTCTGGCAAGCCAGTGAAGTTTAATCCTTGCTTCCAGGTGCGTTGCTTACACAGGAACTAGATGGTTTAAGGGAAGATTGGTTGTAAGATATAGCAGCCATAGGTCAGGTTTTGTTTCCTTGCTACAGGTAGGGGTAACATAGGGGAAGTGAACCTTCGAGGGGAAAGGCCAGGGGCAAGTAATGGTTAAGGATGGTTAGTAATTTCAGTGTTCTAGTCTGGTGGTTACTAGGAGTATAGGAGGTTCTGAGTGGGGTGGCCTGGGTTCTAGTCCAGATTGTCATTTGGTAATTAGTGAATTAGGGGTGTGTATGGCTGGGCATGTAGAATACTTCACTGCTGCAAATATGCAAGTTTTCAGGAACTAGGTCAAGGGGTGCTGGTTTTCTGCTATTTAGGGTTAGGGCATTAAAGTTTTGGAGTTAGATTATTCCCTACAGTAATCAGGTTAATGCACAGCCAGAACTGGGTAGTTTGGTGGGCTAAGGTGATATGCTACAGTTGACAGGGTCGTGGATATGGGTCGTCATTATTTTTAGGCTGAGCCATGTTTAGTTTCTGGAAGGAAGTGGTTTAAAAGGAATGTATTCTTTTGGATGGGATGTCCTGGTGGTACAGTAGAGCCATGGTTAATTCTACTTTATTTAGTTTCTTAGCTATAATAAATAAGCTATCTACTTCTCCTTCTCTATCTGTTTTCACTAACCATGTTAACATAACATCTGCACCCAGCTATCTCCTAGAAAAATACCATAGGATAGCCCACATTAGATATGACTCTCCCAATCCCAGAAAATCTCTACCTCTATATAGTACATTCCCAAATCCTAGACTTCATACACTACTCCTCTCTTTAAATGATGGAGATGTTCACCCAAACCCAGGCCCAACAACTGCTACTACCCCTCAACTCTTCAACCCCAACTCCTCTTCTATCCATTCCTTTATCAAACCACCTAACTCACTCTTATTAGCTCACCTCAACATACATAGCATTAATAACACAGTTGCACAACTCCATGCTCTCTTGGAAGTCTACTCCTTTGACATTCTTTGTTTAACAGAAACTTGGTTAAAACCTGTAACTAAAGACAATGGAGTCATCACACCTGGTAATAATATTTTGCGACTTGACTGTGCAACCAAAAAGGGTGGTGGTGTAGGTATCATATTTAAATCTGGGTTACAGATTACTACCTACAACTATAAACTACCTCAAGACTCCAACGCTGAAATTCTTATTACCAAGCTTCAACTTAGCACATTCAAATCCATCTATATTATCTGTATCTATCATCCTTTTGGTAATAACATTGCCACCATAGAAAATATCCTTTGTTGGTTATCCCAAAATGTACCCCAAGAAACCATAATCCTAGGTGATTTTAACATTGATTGGAAGTGTTGTAGCAGTAGCCACCCTACCAGCCATATTAACCTTTTTGTTTTTTCTCAAACCATTACCTTCCCTACCAGGATAAACAAGCCTAATAAGAAAGAAAGTACCTTAGATTGGATTCTCATAAATAATCATCCCCAGACATATGAAGCTGGAACCCTCCCTGATGATGTAAGTGACCACTCATTAACCTACATCATCAGGCTTAAATACAATCTACCTAATACAACCATATCTAGGAAAATTAGAACCAAGAAAAACTTCAACCCCGATCTCTTCCAGAGAGAACTAAGAGCATGTAACTGGTCCCCCTTAAAATACCTCCTACTGGAGGAAGCAGTTAATTACTTTAATTCTAACTTCCTAGCCATACTAGGCCACCATGCACCAAACCGCTCTATTAGAATGAGAACTAAATCTGCCCCATGGCTTTCAAAAGAAACTAGGCAGGAAATCCATCTCAGAAATAAATAGTGGAATAAATCTCGTTTAACTAAAAACCCAGTAGACCAACAAAACTTCAGACAGCTGAGAAATGAAACTAAAAAAGCTATACTGTCTGACAAAAGAAACTACTACCTACAATTCCAGCAGATTCACCATAATAAACCACAAAAGTTCTGGGCAAGTATTAATCAAGTATTACAGCCAGGTCAATCCATCACACCAAACCCACAAGGCACAGACCAAGAGAATCCTAAGCAGACTGCTAATGCCTTTAATACCTTTTTCACTGAGGCCATTCAAACTCTTGCCAGTCAGTTATCTACTCAGGACTTAATTATATCCAACTCTAACTCTAACCCACCCCCTCCATGTCTCTTACAACCAGTCCCAACTACATATATTCTTATCCTTATCCAAAAACTGAAACCATGCACTCCTTCAGCAGACCAACTACCCGCTGAATATCTACAAAAAGCAGCCAAATCCATCGCCTATCCCATTTCCATTCTCATCAATAGAATCATCAGTGAAGGACACATCCCTAGAATATGGAAAGTCTTCCATATTATCCCCCTTCATAAGGGTGGAAACTCTACTGAACTCTCCAGTTACCGTCCCATAGCCATACTGTCTCCCTTAGCAAAGATCATGGAAAAATGCATCCGTAGACAATTGCTAGACCACCTAATCCAAACTAACTTACTATCCAACTATCAACATGGTTTCAGACCTTCCCACAGCACTACTACTGCCCTCCTTTCCTTTACTGACTGTATTAATAAAAAACATAACCTAAATAAGCTTTCGTCTGCACTGTTTATAGATCTGTCCAAGGCTTTCGATATGGTAAATCACCAGATACTTATAAATATGCTCAAATCCCTGTTACTAGATGACTTAGTTATACAATGGTTTCAGTCCTATTTCAATAACAGACAACAGGCTGTGCTTTGTCATAACATTCTATCTACCCATCTGTCCGTTAATATTGGTATCCCTCAAGAGTCCATATTAGGACCTCTCCTGTTTTCTATATTTATCAATGACCTTCACCTAGAAATGCCCCAAGCTACATGCATACAATACGCAGATAATTCCACACATCTATATCCGTACTTCACTCCCTTACCCAAAATGTGTTTAACACAGTTGAACAATGGTTTACACAGTGCTGTCTCCTTCTGAACCCCCAAAAAACTAAACCCCTCCTTTTTACTCCCACTTGTAAGTCCCCCCCCAATAGACTTCACAGTAACATCCAGTAATGGTACTCTCATATCCCTAGATCCAACTACCAAACTACTAGGTATCACCATAGATAACAACCTGAACTCTGACACCCATATTGACAATACTCTAAAATATGTTAATAGAAAACTAGGCTCTCTCTACAGGATCAAACCCTTCCTCTCTCCTGCAGCTAGAATAACTATTGCTCACATCCATCTAATTTCTACTCTCCTCTATGCCTCACCCATATATACTAATCTCTCTAAAAGCAACCTTAATAAAATGGAAAACTCCTACAATAACATAGCCAGATTTGCTACAGGTAACCCTTTCAGAATCCACCACTGTTTTAATCTAAAACAGCTAGGATGGCTTGAACTGCAAACTCAGCTTAAATTCCACCA
>NC_056725.1:1446087117-1446117117 GCF_019279795.1 Protopterus annectens | reverse complement strand
GTGCAGTGTATATAACAAATGTAGCTACTTTATTGCAGTAGGAGGCTAGTTTGGATTTTAGTGTAGAGCTTAGGTTTGTAAGAATAGGTGAGGCATATTTGAGGGGTGGAAACAAAAAGCTTGAGGCTAGGGCTTTTCATGCTAGGTCTGTAAGGTACTGTTTTGCCCAAATAAAGGGAGCCAAGCTGCTGGCTGGTCTTCTAATTGTTTGAAGAATGTGATCAAATTTAACAATGTCTTTGATTACAGTGCTCAGTAATTTGTTATGTGGTACTACCTCAATTTTAGTATTATTTGCAGATGTAACCAAGAAAGGATTGTTTTTGATTGAGATAATGTTTCTGGGTGAAAAGCATTAGTTTTGTTTTATTGGGATTAAGAGATATTTTCGAATTTTGCATCCAGATTTTAATTAAAAAGAAAGAAATTTGAGTGACTTCTTGGAGTCTGGATATTGTAAGGGCTATACATATTAAAGTCGAATCATATGCATATTGTACTATATTTGTTTGGTCTATGGCAGTGTGAAGCTTGTTAATAAAAATGAAGGAGTCCTAGCATAGAGCCCTCATGGGCACCTATGGTAACAGGAAGAGAGGAAGAGAGGTCCTGTTGCCATTTGACTGATTGATTGCTTTCGAGATAGATAACTAAAGAACCATTTAAGGGAGGATTGAGAGAGACCTATAGAAGTGAGTTCTTCAAGTAAATCTTGGTGTGATACAGTGTCAAAAGCTTTGGATAAGTCTAGGAACACAGTTGACACAGGGATACCATTATTACTATGCTAGTTTATACTGTTGGTGAATTGATGGAGGGCAGTGGTTGTGCTGAGGTGTGGTCTGAACCCATGCTGTGTTTCTGAGACCATATTATTTGAATTTAGTTGATGCAAAATCTGAACATAGATGTATATTTCAAGTATTTTTGACGGGGAGAAGATGATTGTAATGGGCCTGTAGTTATTAAACTCTGTAAATGTGCAACCTTTGTGTAAAAGTATAATACATAATTTTGTTGTGATGGAAGGAATTTACTTTTGTATATAGATCTATTTATCAATATAGAGACCATTAAAGTAATTGCATCTTCAGCCATTGTTAAGTAGTCCAAAGGGAGTGTTTTTTTAATGGTGGAGGTAGGTACTGGGCTGAACTCAAGCAGTTGAGGATATTTAACAAAGGCTGTGGGTACTCAGGAGTAGTGGAAGTATCAATGATGATAACTGTGGAGAAAATAGATGCAATAACCAATAGCCACCAAAAGCTATGGGGGTTCTAGATGATCTAAAGAGCATTTTAGAAATTTTTAAACAACCTTTTCATCCAGAAATTGCTGAGCAAAATCGTGATCAGACTAAAAAGTTTAGCCTTACTCCAACTTTTTTCAGCATCCTTTCAGAACAACTTAACTGACCAAGACAACACTGTAATAACTGTAGTGGAAATTCTTGTATTAAGCAGGGAGACTGGAGGCTATTAGGCCCCCAGAAGCCATGAAGTTTATAGATGCTCTGAGAAGCATTTTACAGTCTTTTTAAACAACAGTTTCATCCAATGATGGACCAAAAGAAAAACATGATTAGGGAAAGAAATTCAGTCCTCAGCTTTACTTTCCCCGCCTGCTTTCAACCCACCATAACTGGCCCAAACTACTCTATAATAATTAAATTAAGCTGGGGGTCAGGGGGGAGGGGGATTCTGGGCAGCCATAAGTCATGGTGTTATAGATGCTCTGAAGGATATTTTAGAGCCTTTTCCCAACCTTTTGATCCAATAACGGCCTGCACAAAATGTATGCATATGGAAAAGAAATTCAACCTTATTTTTTTTTATTTTATTTCATGGAAGAAATAAGTTTTAGCCAAGTTTTCATGTTCAGAGATGACCAATATTTACTTTCTGTTATCCCCCTGTGGTGTTAAATTGGGATTAAAAATTAAGGCACAATTGCCCACAGTTATATTTCAAGCTGCTTCTGTAATATTTACACACAACATGCCCCCACACCCCCTACCCCCAAAGACAGTCACCTTCTGTGTGTCCTACTAATGTCAGAATAGGCAAATGTTGAAAAAAGAAACAATCAAAATATAATACATTTTCTGTCAGACATATTTAAATAGCATGTTTATTTACTCTCCCTCAAAAGATAGACACTTCCATTTGTAGCAGATGTTTGATTGTGAGGAAAACAGAAAAAAATAAGAATTATAACATTTCCAACTTGTTACTTCTACATACAGTATAGCACTCATAAAATCTATAGTGATCCTTGAGCACTTAACCGGGCATCTTACATTAAGGAGGGGTTCCCTGCACACTTGTGGCAGAAGAGTGTAGATCCAGCCTTGTCTGAGCTGGTAATTGTGGAAAAATGTTCATTATGTACTTTCCTATTGGTAGATTAGCTTAAAAGTGTTTTAATTTTACCTGTATTTAAGCCTTGCATTTGCATGTTGCAGCATACTGTGCAACAGGGGTTAGTGGTGCCCTGTACAGATGCAAATGCCTTGAAACTCAATTTTTCCTGAGACATCCATCAGTGGAACACCCCCAAGATTCCCTACTGCACTACTGGTGCACTGAGTAGCATTGCCACATTTAACCTCCATAGTCTTCAAAAGAACAAGCAGCTTTGTTAGTCCTAGCATAAAAACTGGTCAAACTAGCCCACTCCCTTCCCTAATAGTCCATACGGTAAAAACTTGCTATAATGGGCAAGCAGTTTCCCATCATTTCAACTGCCAGCCTGACTGACATGGGCATCCTGAGGCAATGTTGTAATTGCCTCAGGTATACTGGCAAATGCTTACTCCTAAAAATACAAATACCCTATGTCAGAGATGTAATTACACTATGAAGTTGGAATTGGTTCTTTCACATAACAAACCAGACATCAAACAGGTTGTCAGCACACACACTTCACCTCTCACAAAAAATGAGGTCATGACACATAAACCCACATATACAGAGGTACTCACTAGAAGCCTACCAAAAGATCAGAGACCTCCCAAATGTAAACCGCTTGCACACACTGCTATGGAAATAGAAACCTCTACACATAATAACACATACACCAGTGTCTCAGCAAATAAGCTCCTAAGGCAACCTCAAAACCTAACGTGTTGGTCAAAGGTGACTCCATAGGTTCATAGATGTGTACTAGCCTAATGGCCCTGTAGCCTTTACAAGCCTAGCCTATAGGATTACCCTGGTATCGTGCCACCCGACCTTAGTTTTCAGTGTCTCTGTCGAGTAGATTCACTGGAGTAATCCCCGGGGTGAATTTTCTATTTCCCATCCACTCCTCAAGATTTCTCTTAAAGAGGGCCAGTAAGGTGCTCTGTTTGACATGTATGAGAAGTTAATTCCATAGCATGGGTAGTCTCTGGGTTATGAACCTGTCCCTTCAGCTTGTTCTGTTGATTGTGGTAATGAGGTTGAGGTCTCTGGAGTGTGTGGTGTGGAGGGATTGACATTTCTTTAAATGTAGCATTTCTAACAGAGCTGGGTCAGATATGGCTTTGTAAGTCAAGCAGAGATCGCCTCTAAGTAGGCAATATGAGACAGGGAATAGTTGGAGTTTTTTGAGTGTGTCCATATAGGACAAGTGTTTAAGGTCTAGGATCCTCTTTGTGAGGTAGTTTTGTGAACTCTCCAGTTGTTGCAGGTGTCTAGTGTGGTTCATGCCAAATGGGGCATTGTACTCAATGATTGGCCTAATGAGGGAAGAGTAGAGGGAGACAATGACCTCTTTCTTCCTGGATGCAAACCCCTTAGTAATGAGATGTGCCACATATAGGACTTTCTGACCACAGTGGCACTGTGGTGGTCAAAAGAGAGGTTGCTGTCAAACTGTGTTCCCAGATCTATTATAACGCCTTCTGTGTTCAGTGGAGTACCATCATGGGAAATGGAGTTTTCCCAAATGGGATGATGACATATTTTTTGGCCTTGAGCTTAAGGTCATTGTTCTGACACCAGCCATTGGTCTCAGTGAGGCCTTTCTGTAAGATGTCAACATAATTTGGGGAGTTAATAATGCCTCCTAACTTGCAATCGTCTGCAAACTTTGTCAGCCAGAGTCCCTTTGTGTTAGCCTGGACTTCAGAGAAGTAGATACCAAACAGGAGAGGACCTGGGACTGAACCCTGTGGGACTCCACTCATGACTGGTCAGCAGTCTGACTTAGAGTCAGCTGCTGTCACACTGTGGGTACTATCTGTGAGCCAGTTTGCAACCCACCTGGTGATATAGGGGCTGATGCCTAGCCTAGTGAGTTTATTTATGATTCCTGAGTGAGGAATAGTATCAAAGGCCTTGGCCAGGTCAAGGTAGGTTGTATTAATCACCTTGCCTTCATCCACAGCTCTGGTGACTGACTCAAAGAAGTTGACCAGGTTGAGCAGGCATGATCTACCCTTCACAAAACCAAACTGTGTGGGATCCAGAGTTTGTATACTCCCTATATCTTTGTTTATTAGGTCCATGATGATGCATTCCATAGCTTTGCAAATCAGACTCATCAGGCTAATAGAGCGATAGTTCCCAGGGTCTGTAGTCACTCCTCCTTTGTGGAGAGGGATGACTGTAGCAGTGTGCCATTTGGTAGGGACAAAGCCTCAGGTGAGGCTGTAATTGAACAGGGCACATAGGTGAGGTGAGGTGTTAGTTCACTTTGTAGTTCATGTAGAACACAGCCAGGGATATTCTCAGATCCCATAGAAGCTGTATTCTTGGCCTTGGACAGTGCTGTTTTAACCTGTGCAGCAGTAATATTGGGTGCCTGGCAATTGACTGGTATTGTGATTGGTCCTTTGGTGGGGGAAAGATGGGTAAAGATGGCACTGAATCTGTCAGCCAGTATATTGGCAATATCTGTTGGCTTGGTATAGGAGGTACCATTGTGCAGTAGCTCAGAGCAAATCTGGGTATTGCCATAGAGATTCTTTATATAACTATAGGAGGCTTTGTGGCTGTCTTTACTATCTGCTGCAATTCTGTTTTCATAACTGGCTTTAGAAGATTTGATGAGGGATCTCAACTTTTTCTTGAGGCTGATAAGGGAGTTTTTCCAGTCTTGGGACTTCACCTTATTCTGCATCGATTTCCTCCTTCTGTTGTTGAGTTTGTTTATGGCAGGGGATCAGGAGATTGGCTTCCTTTTTTTGGAGGAGAGTTTCTTGATTCTATTGAGTATGGTGAGATCCATGCATTTGTGTACGTGTCCGTACAGTGCATTGGTGTATGATTCAGTGGACATGCAACTATTCTACATTTGCATGGGTGCCATGAAGTTAGTCACCTCTGTTTTTAGGAGCCCAAAGTTAGCTTTGGAGAAGTTTTACATAGTGTTTACCTTTGCAGGGGGAGTGGGAGTGGCTTTCCAAGATGATTTGTTTGTGGTCAGTTCTAACAAGGGAGGAGTTGACTATTGGTTTAGAGCAACGGTCGTCCATGTTAGTAATGACCATGTCAGGAAGTTGCTACCTCTAGTGGGGTTAAGAACGAGCTTGTCCAGGGCATTGGAATGAATGAATTCTAGGGAATGTTGGGCAAGTGTATTGGTACATGAGTAGTTTTCCCAGTTAATAGAGCAGTAGTTTAAGTCACCCAGAATGAGTGCTAGGTTGGACCCTAAAATTCTCCAGCATAATTAGGAACATGGAGTGTGAGTCCTGGGACATGGTTGGGGACCTATAGCAGGTTACAACCTATATTGCTGTCTTGCCCAATGTTAGCTGCACCTGAAGTATCTCTGATACGTTATGTTGGGCTACCAGTCTGGAGGTGTGTGCATCCTTTATGAATATGGAAACACCACTGCCTTTGGTGCCTCGGTCCATGTTCTGGGGCTGAAAGGTGTGGAATGAGTTATAGCCTGGTAGTGCAGGGGTGCTTTCTGCTGCTTTGAACCGGGTCTATGTTACAGCACAAATGTTGATGTAAAACTTTTTAAGGAGTGCTTCAAGTGAGTGCATTTTGAGATGCAGCATGACCCTCAGATTACATTTGTTTGTAGCTGCTACGGTGGTAATTTGGTCTTTGGTACACAGCCTAAAAAAGGCACTATAGGGGTGGCAAGAGCCTTGGCCAGTATCTGTAAACCCAGGGGTGACAGATGCAGAGCATCTCTGGCAAAGCATCGAGGTCTGTTAGTCATGTCATCCCAGGCAGACAGATACTGGATCCCCTTCGAATGACACCAGAAACATAACCAATTGTTGAAAAATCATTTTCTGCTTGTACTGTGGTATCATTCTGGGTGATGCTAGGAGGCTGCTCAGAGCTAAAGTCATACTCTCCTGGGCTATATAATCCAAGAGCTCCTCTATGTCTCTTTTCATGTAGTCCAGGGAGGTACATCTCATGTCATTCCCACTCACATGTACAATGACAGTCATATTTGTACCTGTTGTTGAAAGACCTGAGTGCATGCATTATGTGGTGGATCCTGGCACCTGGCAGGCAGCTGAATGTTACTTTCTCCTTATTTAACCTAGTGAGTGGGACATCAGTTTTCCTCACTATTGAGTCACCTATGACTAGTGTGTTGGGCATACTGTTTTGCTTAGGGGCTTTGATTGAGTGGCACACTGTTTTGGAGAGTTATGTGTCTTGTAATTAATGTTGTGTTATGGTGGTCGAGTGCGTTTCTTCCTTGGAGGTCTCTGCTGTTTGGATAGATTTTTATTGTGAGCCTCCATGAAGGGGGTGTGTTGTTTGTGTTTTTATTTGAAGGCAGTGCTGATGTGTGTTCTGGAAGGCTATGTGTTCTATGTGGTATGGTACAGGTGTTGACCATCTCCTTTTGACCAGCTATTCCGGTCTTGGCTGTAGATTTTGGTTATATAAGTGCATCTCTCGCAAGTCTGAGTGTTGGGAGGTAAGAGGAGGGGGATGTCAGTGTACATGAGGCAGTTGCTACATTGCCTCAGGATGCCCAAGTTCACCAGGTTAATAGGAGAAAGTACAGGGAACTGACCTTTAGACATGCCTGGATAGGTGGGCATTACAATAAGTACTGGAGCAGTTTACTTGTAGAATTTTAAGTGCTGGTAGCACTTTTGTGTGCTACAAATATTGCTACATGAAGTCTGGTAAAGTGCTAGACTAATAAGCTAGTAAAAGTGCATGAGAGGAGAGAGCTAGCAGATCTAAGGGAAAAATTGAAGAGCAGATTTTTTTTTTTTTTTTGATACTTCTCAGAAGCTTACAAAAAGTCCTGGATACAGCAAATCTGTAGGCAAGATAGGCTACCTAGTGCTTACTATTCCCGCTGATAAGCTAGAAGGCTTCCCTCCAACACAGAAAGGCTTGGGGCCTCAGAAGCTTACAAACAGTCCTAGATACAAGTCTGTATCTGGACTAGACCAGTTACAGGAAAGGTGGGAAACAAGTGCAAACACAGGGTTTTTAAATGAGAAAGTTGAAAGAGATGGAAAAACTGCCCAAATGGCCAATAAACTATAGTTTCTGGGTCAGAAACCACTCCTCTTGAGTTAGATAGGCTAACCAGTGCTTACCACTCCCACTGATAAGCTAGAAGGCTTCCCTCCAACACAGAGACATCTGGGGGTGCTCAGAAGCTTACAAACAGTCCTTGATACAGCAAATCTGTATCTGGACTAAACTAGTTACAGGAAAGGTGGGAAACAAACTTAGAACTTTTTTTGTTTTGTTTTTTGTTTGTTTTTTTACAGAAAAGCAGCTAAAACAGCAGTAAAAACAATTCAAATGCAGTGCAAGCTAGCACACTTGAGTATGTAGCAATATTAAAGCAAATACAGTTAAAATAAATTAAAAAAAAATGACTAAAAACAAGTGCTGAATGCAGTAAATTAAGAAAAAAGCAACATGGAGACACTTAGAGTATCAGAAAACAATTTCAGCAAATATATATATAATTCAGCCAACCAAAAATTAAGACAGTGCAGAACTCTGAACAGTTAAAAAGTGCCAAAAAATACACTTATCAGCTCTATATTTGCAGATTGTTTGAGAAGCACATGCAGTCAGAACATAAGGAGATTCCAGCAATGGTATGCAGGACTTTATGGAGAGAAGGTTTTGTTAAGGGTTTGTCCAAAAAAGTGTAAACCACAAGAACCTTCTTAAATGTAAAATAACTCACCTGAAGCACAAGTGCTCGGACAAAAGCTTAAAATGCTTAGAATAACAAATAAATTCAATTAGGCTACTTCTCCTTCTTCTTTCGGCTTTTCCCGGTTAGGGGTCGCCACAGCACATCACCCATCCACTCATGATTTGCAGTGGAGTTTTACGGTGTCAAGTTGCCAGCCTAGTGCCCAGTCTTCCACAGAAGGCACAAACATGCCCACACTTACGCCTAGGGACAGTTTAGAGTGACCAATCCACCTACAGCATGTCTTTCGGATGTGGGAAGAAACCAAAACACCTGCCAGAAACCCATGCGACCACAGGGAGGACATGCAGACTTCACATATAAGGCACACTAGCTGAGGATTGAACCAGAGAACCTCTTGCTGTGAGGCAACAGTGTTAACCGTTGCACCACCGTGGGTACCCCAAATTTAATTAGGCTACTAACAAGCAGTATTAAATGCAGCAGAATAAAAGCACTTGAACACTTAAGAGCACACAGCAAAAATAAGGGAATAAAGTATGAAGAACATAAAATCACAGTAAAAGCAGCTGAATAAAGTGTACATTTTTTTAAGTGGAGAGAGAGGAAACAGAAGTGTTCAAAGTCAAAGAAGCAAATAATCTCATTGCACTATGTTGAGTGACCAAGATCAGATTTACAGCAGGGGCAGGCAAATCCAAAGCCACCACGTTTTAAGACTACAAGAACACTTTGGGGGGAGGGTAGGAGAAGAAATGTGTCTATATTACATAATCGAACTTTTAAAAGTTAGAACGTCATTTGGTCAACACCATATGACTTTATGTTTAAAAGTTCAAAAATGTAATAAAAAAAAATAAACCAAAAAAAAAAAACCTAGCCGAATGGTTTAAGCAGGGGGGCAAGCCCCCCTTCACTGCCCACATGAGGGGCTGCACCCCTCCCACTCCCACTCTTTAAATATAGCAACTCCGAGATTGCACCACAGTGCAGAAAGGTAAATCTTCCCATTCTGCACTGTACAGAGATCTCCATTGAAACATTCGGACTTTTAAAAGTTCGATCATATGGTATCGACCATATGATGTTTGAACTTTTAAAAGTTCGACAACATGATATAGACCCAAAAAACACTGCACACAACAGCAACAAAGGTCTGAAACAGTACAGTAAATAAGTGAAACACAAAGATGTCCTCCTCACCTGGCTGGACAAGCAGAAGGTCATGATAAGCTGCCTGTCAGGTGCCAGGATCTGTCAAATCACACATGCACTCAAGTCACTCAACAACAAGTACCGTTATGACTCTGTCATAATCCACGTTAGGGTGAATAACTTGAGACATTCATCTCTGGACTAAATAAAGAGAGACATAACTGAACTCTCGAATTATGTGTCCCAGGTAAATATGACCCTAGCCCTAAGCAGCATTCTACCTTTATCCATGATGATGCCACAATATAAATAAAAAATTATCAACTTCAACAATTGGCGAAGCTTACAGTGTCAGTCAAGGGGGATCCAGTATCTGTCAGCCTGGGAAGATATGGTTGACAGGCCATACTGCTCTGCCAGAGATGCTCTGCACCTTTCTCCTCTAGGCTTTCAGATGCTGCAAAGGCACTTGCCTACCCTATAGTGCCTTTTAATGCAATGTCAAAACAGCAAAATTTCTGATGTATCAAAATCCACTCAATTAAGGTTGCCCTGTTTAATACTAGGATTTTAAACATGAGACTGCACTCCCTGGAACCACTCCTCACCTTGGAAAATGCTGATATCTGTGCAGTCACTAAAACATGGTTCAAAACCAGAAAGAGCACCCCAATTGTGCTAGGCTGCAATGCCTTTCATATGTTCAGACATCAAAATGAGCATGAAAGAACAAAAGGTGTAAGTGTTATCCATCTTAATTAAAGCCAAGTACCCATCAAGACTGGTTAAACAGTACAACTCTCTCAAACTACTCCATATCCAATTAAGTATATGCAAAATACCCTACCACATCATTGCAAGCTATAGGTCCCCCATCATGAACCAGGAAAAGCACACCACCTACCTGGACTTACTGGAGTCACTTGCTATATAGCCCACAACCTTAGTCATGGGAGATTTCAACTATCCTTCTGTCAGCTGCTTGACATACATGAGCATGAATATGCTCTGCTAGAGTTTCCTGGATTTTGTCACTACAAATGCTTTGGAAAAGATAGTCTGCATCTCCACTTGGTGCTCAAATATTCTAAACATAGTACTCATCAACATGGGGTGGGTCACTGTACTTCCCAACTCCCCACTGTGTGATGCCTTCCCTAGTAAGGTTGGACAATAAATTAGTCTCATTTGAAGTTACTATTGAACCTGCCATCACCACAGGGGAAAAAATCTAAATAGAATTTCCAAAACAAACTACAGCCTACTATACAATGGTATTTAAAGTTTTACACCACCCCACAATCATAGACAACAATGACTCCTGTGTAGAAGTGTACCTAAATAAATGGCCTTTATAAACACTTAAGTAACTGTATAGACTTGGCTGTACCTGATCAGATTAAAACCAGGTCCTAATGAAAATGCAAGCCACCCTGGTGGACCTAAAGTATAAACAGGTTATATAACAAAAAGAAGAAACTGATGTCTAAGAACAAGTGGGAACTGATTCAGCAGTAGAATAATTCCCTCTACAGCTTGAACAAGCAAATCAGAAACCTTATAAAGTAGCTAATTACAAAGCTAAAATACCATCCCTAGCTAAGGCCAATCATTAGGCATTCTTTAACTGCACCCAGAATCTAAAAGAGAATGCCCAGCTATATGCCAAACTGCTAGTAAATGGTACCAGTTATACTGTACCAAAGAAAATGACCAACCTTCTAGCTGACAGATCTGTTGCTAACTTCACCCCTCTGTCCTCACAAACCATACGACAAAGCATACCTGACATCAGACATCTGCCTAGTATCTCTAGAGATCAGGTCATATCTGTGGTTTCCAAGGCAAAAAATATGGCTCGAATGGGACCAGATAACATTCCAGGCTGCTTATTAAACAATGTAATACAGGACCTAGTGGACCTAACTTGGTGTTCTCTTTAACCATAGCCTGAGAAATGGCTTTGTCCCAGAAGGGTGGAGAAAAGCAGTAATAATCCCCTTGCACAAAGGGGGATCACCAACTGACCCTGGAAACTATAGACCCATCAGTCTAACCAGCCTCATCTGCAAGTCCATGGAAAGAATCAATCATTGACCTTATCATCAAGGAAATAGGTGACCTTCAAACTCTAGACCCAACCCAGATTGGCTCTGTTAAGGGTAGATCATGTTTATTAATCCTAGTAGATTTCTTCAAGAAAGTCACCAAAGCCCTGGATGAAGGTAAGACAGAGCATGCTGCCTATCTTGACCTAACCAAGGCTGTTGACACAATTCCCCACTCAGGTATCATTGAGAAACTCTCTCAGCTGGGGATTAACCCTTACATCACTAGATGGTAGCCAAATGGCTCACTGATAGAAGACATACTGCCAAAATTGGTGACTCCACCTCAACCAGTAGACACATCACCAGTGGAGTACCACAAGGATCTGTGCTGAGTCCCATTACTGTTTGGAATCCATTTCTTGGAAGTCCAGGCTAAAGTAGACAGTCTTTGGCTTGCCAAGTTCACTGATGATTGTAAATTGGGTGCAACCATTGAGTTCCCCTATGATGTTAACATATTATAGGATGGATTAACACAGACAAATGATTGGTGCCAAAGTCACAGTCTAAAACTAAACACAAAAAAGTGCAGTATTGTTCCCTTTGGCAAAGCAAAATTCCCTACTAATTACAATATCGACAGCTTCCCCTTAAGTTCAAACCCAGTGATGCAAGCTCTGGGAACATGTTAGATAGCAATCTGAACTTTGACCACTGAGTTTTCCACAGGGGTAAGGAAAGCCTTCTATGTTGTGTATCACATAAGTAAGGGCATCGCATTCAGGGTTAAGGATGTTCTAACTCCACTGTACTTGACCCTTATCAGATCATTAATAGAGGACAATGCTCCCTTCTGCATGTAACTTACCAGATACCTGCAGCAGCTGGAGAGACCACAGAGGTTTCTCAGCAAACCATGACTTACATGGATACACTGAAAGCCCAGTCACTGTACTCTGTATCATATGGGCTGCTGAAAGGTGACTTATGCCTGGCCTACAGGACAGTCTCTGACCCTGCCCTAATGGATATCCTGCACATCTGCAAGTCAAATGGCGCAAGAGTCACTCACTCTAGGGATCTTAACCTAGCCTGTGACATTAACAGAACATGCTGGCAAGGCAGCTATATCTCCCAGAGATTGCCTCTTCTTCTTCTTCTTTCAGCTTTTCCCAGTTAGGGGTCACTACAGTGGATCACTTGTCCACTCATGATTGGCAGTGGATTTTTACAGTGATCAGTTGCCAGCCCGATGCCCAACCTTCCACAAAAGGCACACGCACACACACACATATGCCTAGGGCCAATTTACAGTGTCCAATCCACATGCAGCATGTCTTTGGGATGTGGGAGGAAACCAGAGCACCCAGAGGAAACCCACACAACCACAGGGAGGACATGCAGACTCCGCACAGAAGGCACCCCAGCCAAGAATCGAACCAGAGAACCTCTTGCTGTGAGGCAGCAATGCTAACTGCTGCACCACCGTGACCACCCTATTTCCCAGAGATTGCCTCTACTCTAGAATAAACTTGCAGTTCATGTGAAGTAGAGCTCCTCACTGATCCTATTCATGTGCAACCTGGACAAATGGATGGGAGACCTCAAATTCACCCAAGGGGTGGCAACCATTTCCCTCATGGACAAGGTAGTCAGTGTTTATCATAGACTCACTCTGTGAATTACAGCCATCTAACTTAGGAAAACTGAGGTAACAGGGGATTAACTTGACTAGATTTGTAAGGGCTCGAGGGCCACTAACCTAGCAACCTATGAACCTTTGAATCTATGAACCATCTGTGCACCCCTCTAACATTTGAGATGAAAGTTAAAGAAATAATGACCACAATATCCCCAGCCCAATACAAGATACAATGACCTCTGCCGTTTGGTTAAAGAATTAATAAAATCACCTTACACAGGTATTGTGACCTTCTATGTACACCCTTTCACGGAGATTTGGACTAGGTGGGGTTCAGGTCAGAAGCAATTACTAAGCCCATGTCAAAATCCATTTATATAGCCTTGGTGTGTAGGGACCACCAGCCCCTAGAGGTTCTGGAGTTCTGTGTTTTCTGTGATTAATTTATATCTTATTTGTTTTTCAGAGATAACTGTTTAACTGAGCAAGTGACAACATGGGCAGTTACTTTCATCCAGATAAGCCACACAATGCAGTTATGGCCACTTCTATGTGCAATTCAGACATCTGATTATGATAAAAGTCGATGACAGTGTATTGCATTTCACCTTTGTTCTAAACAGTTGACAGAAATTAAAATACAGCTTGTTACAATACTGTCTAAACTGAGCAAAGATACTTAAACAACATCAGATACTTTCATCCAGCCAGCTCCAACCCGCAGTTATAGCCATGATATCTAATAGCAATGTAATATTTTTTCACCTCCACAGTCTACACAAATAAGTTGTTATACATTAAAGTATTCCAATCCAAGTTGTTCCTCAAAAATCACAAACCCAGAAAAATATTATCCAAACTATCTAGTTGCTTACTTCAAGCGCTATTGTAAAACCAGTAATAACACTTCTTAAATACCATTTCCTCCCAACTGCCCACACAAATCTAGACATATTGATGAAAACTATCTGATTGGTCACTGAGAGCATTATTGTAAAAAAAAAAAAAAAAAAAAAAAAAAACAGTAATAAAAAGTAACAAAATAACTATTCTCACCACGCATTTCCCTTATCCGAACTGTCCACGAAAATTAAAAATCTGGTAATATTGGCAAAACGTTGAAGCTGATCACTGCCAGCATTGTAAAAGGAGTAGTAACACCTTTGCCAATATGACATTCCCTTCATCAGGCCATAAAAACTGTGAAACAAATCTGGTTAATCTCTGTGAGCAGCATTATTAAAACCATTACAATAACAGATATCTCACAAATACAGTGTTGACCCTCTCCTTTCTGGTCAGGCAAAATTGTTCATATCCCTTCTTGAATACAACTCCTTGTGGCAGCTTTGTGTCTGTTTTTAACATTGTGAAGTCTGTATTCCGTGTCCTCACAACATTTAATTAAACATAAGTATGTGACTTGAATAGCAAGCCAAATGTAGCTGCAATCCCCTGAAGAGCCTGATATTCAGTGGGCACATTTTATTTTAAATTACTAGAAATTGTTTCTGTTTTTATATATTTTTAGAATAATGACATATTGCTCTAAAAATATAAATAATAAATAAATGGGGGAAAAGCACAGTCAAGACATTACTGATCACCATAATTCAGTACCCCAAAGCAGGTCATGGCTGGAGAAAGAAAAAAGTAACTTAAGAGACCAATGCAAATTTTTGAATATAGCATTGAAACAACTTTAATACATACAATATTTGGTGGCTAATCCGTATCCTAAATCAGAATCACTGAAAATCTGCAATCAGTACAAGTTATCTGCTGCATTATGCTTTCCTCATATCAAAACTGGTGATGCAGACATCAGACATTTTTTGTTTTTCTTAAAACCTCTTTAACTAAACTAATATACAGCAAGGCTTTCAGTGCCACACTGCAGTTCAACATACAGCAGAAGGGTTATTCATTTGCACAAAAGCAAAACTGCACACTTTTGCAGAATGCATTAACACAAGCTGGAAAAATCAAGACTTCATAATTTGAAAGTAATACCCATGCCTGCTGAGAGTATATTGATTTTTCCCTAATTCCTTCACTGTAAATGGATATGTACTTGAAATTCTAATTGTGAAATACTTTCAGTACTTAAATAACAATAACCACAGCAGTGTTCCTAAAATGTAACTGAATTTTAATACAATGTGTCATGCTGTGCAACAGATTCCCCATCTGTAAAATTCAAAGCAGTCTGTTCTGGCAATTCTGGAGATTCAGCATTGCTAAAATGATTATGTTAGTGTGGCATGTTTGCCTTTTCTAATTTTATTTTGTACTAAACATTTCAATAAATATTTCAGAAATTTTCTCCTTTCAGATGTTACATATACCCACCTGATTGTGGACTGCCTAAAACTGAAACAAGAAAGATCAGCTAAAAGGCATGCTTATTTGTAAACTATGAGCTTAAATCCAAAGCAATGTACACCTGGAGCAAGGTGCTTCTCTGAGCCTATACTTTTTTGAGTTTCCTTGTTTTCACTGTACTGACTAGGAAAAAGAGGAAGCACACAAGCTTTCATTGATGCACTCATTCCCTTTCCCAGACTACAAAGGAAACAGTGTATTTGCTACACGAAATCCTTGGACAATTACAAATTCGCAGATTACACGCCGATGTCAAGGGAGACCTAACGAACACCCATCCCAAAAGTCTTCAGAATGATAATTGGTGTGTAAACAATAAGCGAGCACTATTCATTGTGTACTCTGGTAAAAAACTACACTGTGATATGTAGCAGGACATAACTGTTATAAGTGGAACTGACTGAACATCTTAGGGTCAAGTGACAGCCTGCACTACTAGTGTCAAAACACAGAGAGGCTTTTTAATTATGATAATTGCCCCTTCCATTGTGCATTCTAGTTTTCAGTTAATTACCTATTTATATCATGGTATGGAATGTATTAATAAGTTGCACTATATATTTACCACAGCTCAAGTCATTTGGTTTACTGATTATAGAGCATAATAAGTTTATCCATCTATGCTCAATCTTTTCTAACCTTTCCTTATAGGCTTATCAATGATCTGACCCCCCCCCCCCCCAGTAGCCATTATGCCTGCTTCACACTACCATAATATCAATCCCTCATGTTCATTGTTAGAAAGATGAAACTTCTTTACCACCACCCACACACTGTAACAGATGACATCACCTTTCTAACCCCAAAGCCACAGCACATCACATTTTCTACCATATCAGTGGCTTGCAGTTGCAAAAAGCTTTCATGCTCACAACATCGTTCAGTGTGTCTCACTCTCACTCATTAGTGGAAGTTTCCTGTTGGCAGTTTAATTACCCTCTACAGAATTATTGTCTGCATGTTTTTCTCCATGTCATTGGTCTGTTCTGCAGCTTGTTCACCTACCAGTGCACTGATGTTGGTGGTTAGTCCATATGGCAATACACTAGGATGGACAGGAACTCCATCAAGGCAACTATGCCCTCACTGTTTGCAATTGATTTATACACACACATGTGTGTGTGTGTGTGTGTGTGTGTGTGTGTGTGTGTGTGTGTGTGTGTGCACGCGCAAGTTACATGAGCGAATGTTATATTTGCGAATGGACTGTGCATTTGCAAATATAACATTTGATTATGTACAGGGATCGCAGTACAGTGCAGTTAGGTAAATACATCGCTTTCCTCATTGTAGTGCAATCTCAGAGTTGGAATATTAAGTTATGGGGGGTGTGGAGGGTGCAGGGGGGCTTGCCCCCCTACATAAATGGGATGTTAGGTGGAGGGTTTAGGGAGTTATGGCAATGGTGGCATTGTTGCTAATGCCATAAAATGTCGACAACATTTTCGGCATTAACAGCTGTTTTTTGACAATAGGGCAGTTAGGTTATTTGTACTTTCAACAAAATAATTTGCTGATTAGTACCATTTTTTATTTTTATTTTTGACATTTCGATACTAAACCATATATATGTATATATATATATATATATATATATATATATATATATATATATATATATATATATATATATATATATATATATATATATATATATATATATATTCATTCAGAAGCTTGAAGTACTAAAATCTCGAATTTCAGTATCTCGAGCCTAAGAAGACGAATCCACATAACAACAAAAACTGAAAACCGTGAAATTCAAAACCTCGATTTGAATTTTGCGGTACTACTCCACACACATACGCACCATTCTTCACACAAACACACGCGATCTATCTACTACACACAAGCTCCCTACACACACCCCTACTTAAATATTCTCACTCCGAGGTCGCACTACATACAAACACACACAAAACACCACCACACAAGCTACATTCTCCTCGCACACACACATCACAGCAACAAAACACACTGACACACACGATAGCCCCTACCCAAATCCCTTAACTCACACACACACACACACTTACCTGAATACATGATCACCGTGGAAGTTCAGAAGCATGAAATTCAAAACCTCCAGTATTCGCGGTTTTGATTTTTGCGCTTCTGAACTTTCGCTATTCTGTGGATTCAGCTTCTTGGGCTCAAGATACTGAAATTCGAGATTTCAGAATTTTGAGCTTTTGAAGGGAACCCATATATATATATATATATATATATATATATATATATATATACATATATATTTATGTATATTAATATCTATCTATTTTATATATATATGTGTGTGTGTGTGTGTGTGTGTGTGTGTGTGTGTGGGTATATGTATATATCTATATAGCTATATATCTATATATAGATATAGATAGATATAGATATAGTTATATAGGGTTTATATTAGTTTGTCACAATCCCATTGCACCATACACTGGATCATTGACCCTAATTAAGTGAAAATTGTTTCAGCAATTTGCTAAATTTACTGAGTGCAAGTAAATACTTGTCCTACAGCACAATGGATCAAAAGCTATGGAAATCGTACCCACCCATGTGGGGGGATTTTCCCCCTCACACCCCCGATGTAGAGGACCGCGTCCCCCACACCCCCCTAACTATTTATTCCAACTCTGAGATCCCAGTACAGTGGAGAAAAGGACAAAGTTGTGCTGCAGGGCAAGTATTTACTTAAAAAGAATTCCCCTGCATGGAAGTAATTGCTCGGCCCAAAATAAGATTGTAGACAAAAAACAAAAGCCAGCAACTGTGAGCTGTGTAACTAATTTAGTTAGTTAATAAAAATAAAAAACAACAAGAATAAACAAATCAGTTTTGGCAATGGCATCGACCTAGCCTTCATCAGTGTTATTTTACAGAAGCATCTTAAAGTTCTTATATACATTTACAGATAATTAATCATAGAGTTTCATTGGTGAGCTTATTAATATTCATGAATGTTCCAGATCATAAATATTCATTAAGACCAGGCTGGAACAGTCCACCTAATTTCACAATCCATTTTTTTCTGTCTTGCATTTAGTTTACTGTGTCATCCAGATTTGTTGGATCTTTCACCTACTATTTTATCAATAATGGTAAAATGAAATTTTGCTGTGGTATGTTTGAGAGTGTGTTTATAAAGGGCATTGCTCATTCTTTTACATTTAACATCACTGGGGTGTTCAGAAATATGTAATCTGAGGGGTCTAGATGTCTGTCCTATGTAAAATGCATGACAGCTACAGGAAGCCATGTAAATGATGCAATCTGTGCTGCAATTTGCAAAAAAAAACTTAATATCAAATATGATGCCGCAATTACTAGTGTAAAATTGTTTGGTTTTCAACGCATGTTTACAATGGCTGCAGTGGCCACATGGCATGTACCCAACTAACCTATCTTCCGAAATCAAAGTTTGGGTCATATTATGATTGATGGAATCATATTGATGTTTATAGTGGTTGAAATAAGATTCAAGATTTTTCCCCTTTCTGAATGAGAACCTACATGTGTCAGATAAATGTTGTGACAAACAATTGGCAGCTAAGAGAATATTCCAATGTCGTCTGATGGCATCAATGACTCTGCTGGTATTCCTGCCATATGTGGTAATGAACCTTAAAGTGTTAATTTGTGTGTTGTGATTTTTGTTTATATTTGAGAAGATCCTCTCTGTCTAAATTTGCAGCATAATTGCTTGCTGTATGTACATAACCCATACTATAACCTCTTTCTTGAAACCTATTAGACAAATCTTTGCGAAAGAATTTAAAGGTATGTTCATCTGAACAGATACGTCTCATTCTAATGAATTGAGACTTGGGGATGTTTTTAGTGATATGTGCTGGATGAAAGCTGGATGCGTGGAATAAGGTGTTATATTCTGGGTATTTTCTGAATACTTCAGTACGAAGAGTGTTGTCTCCATTCCTGGTGTTCAGCACATCCAAATATGTGATCTTGTGTGGGTCATGGTTGATGGTGAATTCCAATCCCCACTTGTTATCATTGAGATACTCAACGAATCCCATCAAGTTTTCCACATCAGACCTTCACACCATCCAGCAATCATCCAGATATCTACACCAAATATCAATTTCCCCCAGGTAAATGTTATGTGCAACATCATAGATGATTTGTTCTTCTATGTATGCCATATATAAATCTGCATATATGGGAGCAAACAATGCACCCACTGCAGTAGCCCATACTTGGAAATAACATTGTTGGCCATAGAAGAAAGCATTTTTGGTGAGAACATGTTCAGTCAAACAAATGAGGAAAGTGTTGAAGCCAGGTTTGTATAACTCAGATTTATGTAACCAGTATTCAATAGCATCAAGCCCAGCCCAATGCGGTATATTGGTATATAATGCACAAACATCTAATGTGCATAGCAACTAGTGATCCTCAATTTGCATTTCATTTATAATCCCTAAGAATTCTTTGGTGACCTAAATTCTGGATCTTACCCAGCTCAATAATGGTTTTAGATGCTTAGTTAAAAATTCAGATAGTGGTTCGGTTAAAGAACCATTACCTGCCACAATTGGTCAACACAATTTTTCGCTTGTGTTTTTCACATTGTTATGGGGCTGTTTTTCTTGATACACTAGGAAGTCAATATTTTTTATGAACTTGAAACTTAATAAATAACTCTGCCAAACCATTCAACTATAAAGAACTTATTGGTGTTCCTTTCGGGACTATAGCATATGCGCACATGATTTTTGTTACACTCTTGGGGACAGAAAGTATTTAATATTGTGGGGCTATGTGGTTTATATATACAGAAAGCTGTGTCATCTGCAAGCTTGTTTGAGTGGAAATTTTCGTGATCCAAGAATATCAAGGGCTAATGGCTGTCTTTATAAATTTGATTGGACAATATTGACTGTGTGTTTATGTTGATACAACTGCAGCACATTTATCTGGATCATCGGATATCTGATAATTATCCAGACAAAGGTTGTTATTACAACAACTGAGGAATCGTTTTGCCTTATCAATCAAGATATATTTAGGTGCCATCCTATTGGGCCTGCAATAGAGTCAGGCAATTTTTGAACATTCCCTATAATGGACAATATTCATTGGATTCATTTTTTGTTCAATATTAATAATAATACTCAGGATATTCATTTAGTTATATGTTTGGGATTTATACATGTGCTATGTTGGGAATTAATGTATTGCAATGTGCATGTAACAACTAATATTGTTAACAGTCTAAGATTGTTTTGTACAACTTTTTCAAATCTAGTCCGGTGCATTGAGACTTCTAAATGTATACCACATTTCATTTTTTTGTATTTATACCAGTACTCCTACACAACATAAAATAATCCAACATAGTACCATTTTGGTACCAAATACATTTCATTAGGCTTATTTTCATCAGTTGGTTTCACCAACAGTGGGAGATATATATATAATATATTTCTAATCCCACCCCTTCCCCCTTCCTTTTTCCTTTTTTCCTTTTTCATCCTGCCAGGATATAGTCCAACATTACAGGACTCCACTCCAAACCAGACAAATTGGGTTTTTCGACGGAGTCAGTGGTAGCTTTTAGATACCATTTTTTCCACAGATTCACACATGTTTATCAAGTCAAATTTTGGCTCTATATATTTTTTATAAGCCCATTGCCAATTGTCAATGGCAGTTGGGATTTAATTTATTTGCAGTGACCATTATTGTCCAGGATTTTGTATCTAATCACAAGTGGATCTGGACGTGGCATGGTTCTTCTCATTTATCATAGGTCTCAGTATATATTCAAATACTAAAGTCAAGGCCAGATGACAAGGTTCATTTATGAGAACTTGTGTTAGGGGCTATCCAGGTATTGAGACACTAGGATTTCACATTGATCAAAACTTTTGTTTTGACAAATTTGTGATTGATTTAACCATTTGTTTGTTTCAGTGGCCACTATTGCCCAGTGCCCACATGGAATTTGTTCGACCATAAGGACGTGGTACTGCATTTATCCTTTTTTCACATTCATTCTTAAAACTGAAGTCTGTTTTTGGCTTGTATACATGTGTAACTAGTCTTTGGACTTTGAGTAATATTATTTTTCATTCAATTTCTTAAGGTTTTACACCTGACATTGTTTTCTAGCTACAATTGAGTCTGCTTTTTCTGAAAGTTTCCATTTTTTTAGATCTCAGTTTCCTTTTTTTCATCTATTATTACCTTATTATAATGGATCTGAATCGGATCTTGGCCGAGCTTTCTTCTGATAAAGAAGATCTGAGTATTTTTGGGATAGGAGAATGGCCCAATGACAACAGTTTGAATACTAATGAAAACCCACAAACACATTGTGATAAATTATTTCAAGAATTGAATGGAAATATGAAAATATTAAGATCTAATGTATGGCATCTTAAATTATTCAAAGCATACATGGCCAAAGGGATAACCCCCAGAGGGCTTAGAGTCAAAATCCAGCCATTAGTCACTGAATTAGATGAACAATTAACCAGTGAACGGTCAACAATACAACAAAATTGCTCCATGAGATTTGTGGAAACACTATCTAGATATTATGAGTGTATCATTGATAAGGAAATCACCAATGTCAGTAAATTATGTGATGAAAGCAATCAGTACATGGCTCAACCATTTTTTTCCACTCAATTGTCCAAACTTAGTTTAGATTTATTAACCTTTGAACAACAGCTTAAAGATAGGAAACTCAAAAAATTTCAACAGGATCAAACAGCCTATGACAAAGGCCATCCTTTTCAACATACCAGAGACGTCAGGTTTGAAGGTGGCTATCAAAAAACCAATACCATCCCCAAACGCAAACATCCCAAGTCCATTCTTAGACAATGAAACACATACACTGACTCACCTGGGGGAGATTCTTCTTCTGGTACAGATTTGGACACACAGCAAACCCCAGACTCTCCCACCAACAAACGTAATAACAGTATGGCCCCTTTAGGCCTTATAAGAGAGGAGGCAGAAAACATCGGAAAAATAAAAAGTTTGGAGGGTCTAATGGAACTTTTGACGAATAAATAAACATTGGTCCTAGTACAAATGTATTAAATATTTCTGACGTAACATTATCTGACTCACAAACCACTTTGTTGAATAAAGGTCTCTCTTTTATACCGGGTTTTTTATTCCAGAAGATACATTTGCACAAGATGTGATAGCATTTTGTAGATTGCTCAATTTAAAATTGTATTTTCATGATAATATCTCTGATGGTTTAACTGTTGATACATTTAAATACCACAAATCCACCTTTGTCCCACCAATGCATCCCTGTGTGAGTCTTTTCCAAAACAGTGTTCTCAAAGGTTTACATTTTACTTTGAGTATGACTCATCCCAGGTCTAATAATCTCTCAAAGACTGATATGTCAACTCTACAGGAACTTTCTAACAACAAGAATTTGGTAATTATTTCTGCGGACAAAGGTGGTGCTGTGGTAGTCATGAATTGGGCACAATATGATGCTGAGGCTCGGAGACAATTGGATGATGCCAGATACTACACTAAAATGCCTCGATCCATCATCTATGTTCAAACATCAAACTGATACATTTTTGGATTCAGCAGTAGAAAATGGCATCATCACACAAAACACCAAAAATCATCTTTTGTCAGATCCAAACAGCCAATATATCTATTTTCTGCCAAAGATTCACAAAGATCCCCAGAATCCCCTGGGTCGAACAATTGTGGCAGGTAATGGTTCTTTAACCAAACCACTATCTGATTTTTTAACTAAACATCTAAAGCCATTATTGAGATGGGTAAGATCCAGAATTCAGGACACCACAGAATTCTTAGGGATTATAAATGAAATGCAAATTGAGGATCACTGGTTGCTATGCACATTAGATGTTTGTGCATTATATACCATTATACCACATTGGGCTGGCCTTGATGCTATTGAATACTGATTACATAAATCCGAGTTATAAAAAACCCAGCTTCAGCACTTTCCTCATTTGTTTGACTGAACACGTTCTCACCAAAAATTTTTTCTTCTATGGCCAACAATGTTATCTCCAAGTACGGGGTACTGCAATGGGTACATCGTTTGCTCCCATGTATGCAGATTTATATATGGCATACATAGAAGAACAAATCATCCATGATGTTACACATAACATTTACCTGGGGGAAATTGACATTTGGCATAGATATCTGGATGATTGCTGGATGGTGTGGAGGTCTGATGTGGAATACTTGATGGAATCCATTGAGTATCTCAATGATAGCAAGTGGGGCTTACAATTCACCATCAACCATGACCCACACAAGATCACATATCTGGATGTGCTGATCACCAGGAATGAAGACAACACTCTTCGTACTGAAGTATTCAGAAAATACCCAGAATATAACAACTTACTCCATGCATCCAGCTTTCATCCAGCACATATCACTAAAAACATCCCCAAGTCTCAATTCATTAGGATGAAACGTATCTGTTCAGATGAACATACCTTTGAATTCTTCAGCAAAGATTTGTCTAATAGGTTTCAAGAAAGAGGTTATAGCATGAGTTATGTACATATAGCAAGTAATTATGCTGCAAATTTTGACAGAGAGGACCTTCTCAAATATAAACAAAAATCACAACACACAAATAACACTTTACGGTTCATTACCACATATGGCAGGAATACCAACAGAATCACTGATGCCATCAGACGACATTGGAATGTTCTCTTAGCTGCCAATTTTTTGTCACAACATTTATCTGACACCTGTAGGTTCTCATTCAGAAAGGGGAAAAATCTTGGATCTTATTTCAACCACTATAAACATCAATATGATTCCATCAATCATAATATGACCCAAACTTTGATTTCTGGAGATACGTTAGTTGGCTGCATGCTATGTGGCCACTGTAGCCATTGTAAACATGTATTGAAAACCAAACAATTTTTCAGTGGTAATTGTGGCTCCATATTTGATATCAAGTTTTTTGCAAATCGCAGCATAGATTGGATCATTTACACGGTGTCCTGTAGCTGTCATGCATTTTACATAGGACAGACATCTAGACCCTTCAGATTACGTATTTCTGAACACCTCAGTGATGTTAAATGTAAAAGAATGAGCAATGCCCTTTACAAACACACTCTCAAACATACCACAGCAAAATTTCATTTTACCATTATTGATAAAATAGTAGGTGACAGATCTAACAAATCTGGATGGCACAGTAAACTAAATGCAAAAGAGAAAAAAATGGATTGTGATATTAGGTGGACTTTTCCAGCCTGGTCTTAATGAATATTTATGATCTGGAACATTCATGAATATTGATGAGCTTACCAATGAAACTCTATGATTAAGTATTTTTAAATGTATATAAGAACTTCAAGATGCTTCTGTAACGTAACACTGATGAAGGCTAGGTAAATGCCATAGCCGAAACCGATCTGTTTATTCTTGTTGTTTTTTATTTTTATTAACTAGTTAAATTAGTTACACAGCTCACAGTTGCTGGCTTTTGTTTTTTTGTCTACAAGTATTTACTTAAACAATTTTCTATGAATTAGGGTCGATGAGCCAGTGTTTGCTGCAATGGGATTGAGACAAACTAATATAAACCCATACACACACACACACACATATATATATATATATATATATATATATATATATATATATATATATATATATATATATATATATCTATATATAGATCCCTATCAGTTTATCAAGTTTTCTGAAACTCAAAATTCATATGGTCAAGACCATATGACTGAGTTTTTGAAGAGAAGCAAATTTATTGCAGCAATCAGGGAATGTCAAGAGTAGGGTATAAGATTCAAGCTGCTGCATTCAGCTGTCTTCAGAATATATTTTCCTGGAGGATCAAAGTGATTTTTTGATGTATAACAGACTAAGGAGAAAATATAAATGTTTGTCCAACAAAATGTGAGTTAACAAACAGAAAGGCACTTGGCTTCTCATTCATCAGATAATAAATCTCATAGAGAGAATTTGCCTCTGAAACCTTTTTGAATATTCCAAAAAAAAATGCTTGAGAGACAGAAAAAAAGTGAAGGAGTTGCCTAGAAGAATCAGGAGTACCTTGGACTTGAAACAGCGTTTAAGGTTGGAGATGGAGATAAACATTACGAAGATGAGCAACATTGAAATTAGTGGATAAATTTGAGACTGTAAAGCATTAAATATGGCTTTTCAAGAAATAGTGACTAAGAAAGATTGAACATTTGTTGATTTTGTTAGACATATGGGATGGACTAAAAGGTATGTAACCCACTTCACATCATTAATGTTTGGAAGGATACTAAAATGAAAAACAAAAAGAAAACATACATGTAACTAAAACAGTTTTTGTTCTTGATGATAATTGTATAAAACATTTCGTGATATAAATTGCATGCTATATAGTAAAGCATTTTCAGTGATTGTTGTATATGATAAAGAAACTGAAGTAAACATTTTTTTCTTTTTTAGTTTTAAGATGTATGCATTACAATGAAATAAGAGAAGAAAGGTTAAATAAACAAGTTTAAGTTAATAACCTATTATTATTTTGGACTGTTGGGGTGGGTGATAGGGTGCAATTATGCTCACTGGTTATAATACTTGTAGGGTTCAGATTTTTTTTTTTAATTTTGCATAGGTGAGTATCTGGATTAATGCCCATGACTTAATCAAATACCATTTACTGTGTGCAAGTAATTGGGCTTCAAAAAATATGAGGCCAATCTGTGGACATAATGAATAGTTATCCTTTAGCAAATAAATGTTCAGTGTGAGTTGAGAAGTCAGCAGCTTACGGCAGCTGTCCATTCTCTTCTTATGTTTCCATGGAAACAAGCTGGCTGCAGGTGATGACAATAAATCTCAAGAGGTCCAGACATTGTTGGCTGTGGGAAACTGAACATTTAAAGACATAAGGGCAAGCAGCTTAGTAAAACTAAAGTTTAAAATTATTGGAAGTGAATAAGAGATAGCAGCTTTTCTATACCCAAATACTTCAATGCATTTACTAGAACACTGAATAATTTTGTTTTATTTAAAGATAGCAAGTGCACTTTTTTAGCTTAAAGTTAATGTTTTCGGAAAGCAGACAGGCTGTTTTACATGTCTGGGAGGCAAATAAAGATAACACAGGAACAGACAGTAATTAGCAAAAAAGGAGCACAGACTGTAACATGTGCCTTAGCATGGATAACCTTAATTTTAAGTTAGATAATGCCTGTGAGTGCAGCTGTCAATTTGGGGCAATTGTTCCTATCAAGAGTAGTAATAGGCCTTTTGGATTAATAGTTAAAGTCTTCACCTGTCGTGCACAAGGTACAAGGTTTGATTCTGACCTCTGGCCAATGCCTGCTTGGAATTTGCATGTTCTCCTCATGTCTCACCTCCAAAAACATGATGGTAAGTTGATGGCTGGACATCCCCAGGAGACAAGTTGAAGGCCAGTGCAACAAATTCATTTGGGATCCAGAGTCTACTACTCAGGAGAACAACAAGCTAGAAATGGTTTGGGAAATGAGGACATAAGAGCAGAAGCCTATGCAGTCAAGAGGAAATGAGGACTGTAATGTCCTTCCTTTAGACCAGTGATCAAGGAGCCTCAATCCTTTCAACTGATATCTGTGGGGAACGTTCACTGAAAAAAAAATAGACACATACAGTATTTTCCAGTGCAGCTCTCTGCACCAATTACAATTTCCCTTAAGAACACACAGAGAAAGCACACTCCAGTCCTGCACTGTGTTAGCTTTAATTCTGTTACCCAAGCTGTTTAAAACTCACAGATTGCTTTTTGTAAGCTGTTCTGACCACGGGTTTAGCCCCGCTCCATTTGCCCTTGCTTCGCTTAGGCCCACTCCACTCTCATACCCTACCCCCATTCCCTTCACCCCCACTTCAGTTACATTTATAGTTACCAGAACTTCTTCCCTTCAAACTCAATACCAATAACCTCCGAGTCCCTATTATACTAATTAATTCCTTATCCCTTACAGACCTACCAACTAGAACCATATCCTCCACTAAACTTACATTACTCCACCCATTCCTAGCTGAATCCACTTCTGTTGTTACCCCAAAATTAATCACAATTAGTTACAAAAAATAATTATCCCTCTCTTATTAAACTTCTGTTTATCTCTCACACTACAAAATGCCACCACCCTTACATTTCACTATCTCAATAATACTCATATCTCTATCTCTCAGTTTACTGACAGTCCACCTCTCTCAAATGCAGAATAATAACTTTATCTGCAAAAACTCCCACTTTGCCTTCACATAGAAAAACACACACATAGCTTTTCAAATATATGTGCCAGCCTAATTGGGCCCCATACTATATACTTACCGTTACTTAAAATCCTTTCATCTGCCACTAATTACAAATCAGAACTGTGCAAAAAACCAACACACACCAATAAATCCTCATACCTCAAAGAACTCTTCCACCGGCACTGTAAACTATCCCAATATAGGGGCATCCTCCCCAACCCAGGACCAACTCATACATCTGTTTGTCTTCGGTCATCCCTCACAAAAACTCTAAATGTACATAGCATCTGTAATAAAATAATAGAATTTCATTCCTTGTTAAAACACAACACTCCCCAGACATACTAGCTTTTACTGAAACATGGTTAAAACCACATATTCGATACATTGAAATAGTACCTCCAGGATTTAACATACTAAGAAATGATAGAATCCATCAAAAGTAGGTGTAGTAGCATTAAATTGTCCCAATCACTACATACTTCTACTTCTCACCAAACCAGGTCCATCATTTAGTAATGCTGAAATTATTACATCCCTTCAAATAAATAATACCAAACAACTATATATTGCAGTAATGCACATACTCCTGGCCAAAACATTCCAATTCTCGAAGACATCCTCTCCTGGATATCCGAAAACATCTCCAATGATACAATTATCATGGTCGATGTCAACACTAATTGGGAAAATGTCATCATAGCCTCCCCTGAAAACTGTATTAACCTTTATGGGTTTACAAAACCCATCACCAGTCCCACCAGAATACAAAATAATAATAACCTGGGAGCTACCCTAGACTTTATCCTGGTCTCTGATGCCCACAAATATTCTAATTCCAGTACCCTTCCTAATATCTTAATTGACTATCTTCCCACCTATACCCACAAGACAACCCTTCAAGTACCCAAATTCCACACCTACAAAACATACAGAAACCTTACAAACTTCAAGAAACAACTATTTAAATGCATTCTAAATACCATCAACTGGTTCCCACAAGAAAATGCAATCAACCACTTCAATAAACTCTTTATAGACATCCTTAACAGCTTAACCCCTCTTCATACAAAAAGAACAAAAACTAACCAAACATCCAGGCTAACTAAATCCACAAAACAAACACTACAAACCAAAGGCAGAGCCTGGAAAGATTGGCATAAGTAGAAAATTGATACAAATTTACAACAATATAAACAGCTATGTAACAAAGCAAAAAAAATAGTAATTGCAGACAAGAAAAACTATTTCTCCCAACAAATGACCAACCATAAAAATAACCCCCAAAAACTCTGGAAAATCATCTTAGCACACCTTAACCTGGGTTCCAAGCAAAACTCCTGTCCTTCTACAGACAAAACACCTTCCCAAATAGCTGATATGTTCAATATTCATTTTATAGATAGCATACTCAAACTAGTGACAAAATGTACTTCTAACACAAACTACAACTTCAAGGATAATCTAACACCACCCCTTTCCCAAACATCCAACAAGAACACCAGTTCCTCTTCCCTCCCTCACCAAAGTACCTCCACATCTGACACCCCATCTCCTCCTTTTTCATTACAACCAATATCTACTTCACTAGTATATAAGCTTCCTCTCAAACTAAAACTTTGTTCCCTCTCCTCCGACAATCTTCCTTCAGGAAATTTAAAACTTACTGCTAATGCAATTGCTTATCCAGTCAGCATTCTTATCAATAGATCCATAATAGAATCTCAGTTCCCTAACCCCTGGAAGAAATCTATCATTCCTCCACTACACAAAGGAGAAAGTCCAATGAATAACACATTATTGACCCACCCCTCTCCTCTATCCAAACTGCTGGAAATAATGCATACACATACAACTACTAAACCACCTAACCCATAAAATAACCTTCTTACACCCTTTTGACCAGTACATAGCATGACCACTGCTCTTATCTCCTTCATGGATACTGTAAACAAAGGCATAGACTTTGGCCAAATAATGTCTGTAATTCTACTACATCTGTCTAAGGCCTTCAACACAGTATTGCATCACAAATTTCTACACCAACTTTCTATGAAGAGTTGTTCACAAACATCCCAACAATGGTTTGCTAGTTACTAAATAACAGAGAGCAATGTGTAAAATGGCAAAGTAATTTCTCTTAATATCAGGTTAACAAAACTGGAGTGACACAAGGGTCCATAATAGGACCAGTGCTCTTTAATATCTTCATTAATGATTTACACACCGCTTTCCCTCAAAGCTCTATTATTCAATATGCTGCTGATTCAACCATCATCTCCTCCTCAAACAGTATCCAACACCTTTTGCAAATAACACAAGACTCCTTTAGCTCAATTGAATCTTGGTTCAATGGAGTACAACTACTAC
>NC_056725.1:1445716837-1445744117 GCF_019279795.1 Protopterus annectens | reverse complement strand
TATTACTGGTCTCGTCCTCATAAAATTTGTAGTTTTCTGGTAAATCACTGAAGACTGAAGTCACTAAATAATGACATACATTTGAGTTTCAGACTACAAATCATTCAGAAAATATGTGCTTATTCTAGCAACTTTCTAAATTTATAAGAGCAATATTTAAAATCTATCCCTGTTTTTGGGCCTTTGTCCCCGAATAATTTTAGGCTTTGTCCAAATTTCTGCACTAAGAGGTTGAGAGGTATGAGTCAAGGTAGGCCCCTATGAATGTGTGTTGAACTGGGAGGTCCTCCTACATATTGGCAACCAGTAGCTGTCCCTAGAAATGCATATATTTGCCTTCAATCTAAACCATAAGCTCAGACTACTTTGCCAAGGTGCCCCTTGCGAGGAAGCATAAGCAATGTATGCCTTCTCCTTCATTTAGAAAGGGAAATTCCTGTATGCATTTCTTTTTATTCAGAAAGTCCTCCTGAAAATTTTGAAGGACAATACTAACATTTTATTCGTCTCAATGTCCCCTATTTTGGTCCAGATGCATTGGTTCTCCTTTCTCTTTCAACTAGCCCGGAGCAATCACCACATATTAATTCACATTACTTACCCCTTACACTTACCCATACACAAAGGAGGAAACTCCTCTGGCATATCCAGCTTCAGACCAATAGCTATTCTGTCTCCCCTCTCAGAAATTTTAGAAAAATGTGTTCACAATCAGGTTATGCACGATCTACTTCAAGAAAACCTACTTACACCCACTCAACATAGGTTTCACCCCAAACATAGTACTACAACTGCACTAATATCCTTCATCAATTCCATATGCCCTGCTCATGACAACAATAAACTTGTCTCCTGTCTATTCCTGGACCTCTCCAAAGCCTTTGACACAGTTTCCCATCCTCTTCTCCTGGCCAAACTATCAAACCTCAGTTTCTCTTCTTCTACCATCTCCTGGTTTTCTAGCTACCTCTCAAATCACCAGAAATCTGTCAAATGGATCTCTGCTCTACCCCCCCCCCTCACAGTGGAAATGGGAGTCCCCCAAGGATCTATCCTCGGGCCATACTCTTTAATATTTTTACTAATCTACTACATACCTCTTGCCTCCCAGTCATCACTTACACAATATGGAGATGACTCTACCATTATCACCATTGCTGACAATCCCACTGACCTCCACTCCTCTACCCAGACTTCATTTAACACCATAGAGACATGGCTCAGTGACAATAAACTTATTCTCAACCCTAAGAAAACTAAGCTCTTACTCTTTCTCCCCAAAAACCTCTCCAATCTCAAATCTACTTTTACTATACTATCTAGCAACAATACAACTATCACAGTTGAACCTAGCACAAAACTGCTAGGAGTTATAATAGATGACCAACTTAAGTTCGATCTACATGTGACCAATTGTATCAAAAAGACACACCAGAAACAAGGACTCCTTTACCCCAATAAAAAATACTTAACTAACAGCGCTAAAATAACTTTGCCATGCATTTCTTCTTCCTACTCTATTATACAGCTGTCACATACTCACAAATCTGAACACCTCACTCCTCGCCAAACTAGAAACTATCTACAATAAGGTGGCCAGATTTGCTGCTAACCAGACCTAAACATCTCACCACTGCCTATCCCTTAAGCAACTAAACTGGATAGAACTTCCCCACTTGTTCCTACTACAGCAACTCCAGATTATTCGCTCAATACTATACCTGCCCTCCTTCTATCCCAACCTTCTATTATATCCAAATACTCACCTGTAAGGCCTCTACGTAGCTCTGACCAAGACCTGCTACAGATTTATAAACCCAAGACCAAAACTGGCTGCCTCCTCTATAATTATAAACCTGCCACATCCTTGAACCAACTCCCCTGAGAAATTAGGTCCCTTAAACACCCTAAACAATTTAAAACAGCCACACGAGATTACCTAAAGAAAAACTGGTCTTGCCACTGCACTTATCCCCCCAAACCACTTTTTCCCTTGCATCCAATAATTCCTTCTCTCCTCAGTCCCTCATTGATACACCCTCCCACTACTTTACCTCTCTCATCCTTTTTGACCCTACCAAATTTTTTACCTGCACTTTTCCTCTACTCATACCTTCTATCCTACCTTTTCCAGACTTTACCTCCCATCTCTCATTTCCCCTCCACATCTATCTTCTCCAACTTCTCCTTCTCATCTATTTGTTTCATACCTTAAAAAACAAGCTCTATTTAGTTGATTCTTGCTATAATACCGATTCCCAGATACCCTCTCACCTCTTCTTTTTTGCCAGCATAAACTTTGAACAAACAGTATATAACCTTTCAATGTACCTCAGATTGCTGCATCCTATGTTATATTACCTACTGTTTTTTTTAATCCATCTTAGACATCTATTTTGTTCTTTTTGAAAATATTAGTCTCACAGAGAAGGATTACTGTCCTCATTATCACTTTACTACCACTGTAAACTATATACTAATATAATGAAACTTTTAATTGTACATCAGATTATTTATCCAGTGCTTATGTTATGTAATCTTGAATGTATTTTTGTTTCTGCACGTACTGTTTAAATTGTAACTCACTGAGGAGCTTTTTTCCCCGGGTCTCCGCTGAAAATGAGCTACTAGCTCAGTCGGACTAACCCGGTCAACAAATGTAAAATAAATAAATAAATAAATAAATAAAATAACACACACAAGAAAATGTTCTGTCATTCACCCTAATCTGAAAACTCTTAAACTCATGAGATGGATGATGAACATTTAATTCCTTTTAGGCACCTTTATTCTGACATGCTACAGATAATAAAACAGGCTAGAAAACCTGCAACGAGGAAATGTTATATATGCATCTAAATGTCATCTGAAGGTCAGCATTACCACAGCAGTGATCTATTCAAACATGTACTGTTATGGTTATTTATTAAACAGCTGTTCTTTCCATCTTATGCACTTAGGTAAGTACTAGGCTATCTCCTCTTACAAGCCATTTTAAGCCTAGCAAATTTCCCCTTTTGTGCTTGAATTAACCTAGACCATCTGGTGGTATGTTGACCTTATTAATTATTTGTGTGGAAAAAAAAAAACTTCCTTCAGGTTATTTTCAGGATTCAGTTGACTGCTCCAAGCTTGCAATCATCTTTAAACTTAAAAAGCCAGAGTCCTTTTGTATTGGCTTTTACTTCAGGGAAGTAGATGGCAAACAGAAAAGGTCCCGCTACCAAACCCTGGGATTCCCCTGGTGACTGGTGTCTTTGTGAAGGTAGCTTCCTGTATTTTGATCTCTTGAATCCTATCTGTGAGCCAGTTGGTAATCCAGCAGGTGACATAGAGGTTTATTTCCAGCTTATTTAACTTTTATACTTTATAGTTCTGATGGAGTTCAAGGTGTTTGAATGAAAGCACTAAACTGTTGTGTTTTACTTGCTGTTATATATTAAATAATTTGGGATTACACCTACAGACTACTTATTTCTGCTAAATGGTGTTCAGAAGGCAGTGTTTTGTGTTTTAGTGGTACTTGGTTCTGCTTTTGTGCCACTTTTTGTTTTTATTAACTTTTATACTTTGCTTGACTGGAGGATTGTGTTAAACGTTTTTGGCCATCTCAATGTATACATTGTGTATTTTTTACTTTTATCCATTATTTTGATGACCTTTTCAAAATACTGGTTGAGTAAATATAGCCTGTCCTTGACATATTCAAAATGAGATGAGTCCAGTGTTTAGAGGTTCCTTATATCATTATTGATTAGTTAGATAATAAGTATTTCCATGAGTTTGTATACAAGGCTGGTCAGACCTGTTTCTGTAATTGCCGGGGTCTGTGGAACATCTCCCCTTATGCATGGGTATTACTGTAACTGTCTATTTGCTTGATGCTAAACCTGTCTGGAGGCTAAGTCTGAACAGAGTTGTTGGGGTGGGTTGGTTAAAAATCATGCTTCATGCTGTTAAGATGCATCCAGTGATATTGTCAGGACACTGATCATTTGATAGCACTTTTATGACCTAGTCTTGGGTTGGCATTGCCTAAAAAGGAACTTTAGGGTATACAGTGTTAGTTTCAGGTATATCTTGTTGGGTAGGAAGAGGTGAGAGAGGGGTAAAATTTGAAATTCATTTATTGACCAGTAGATTTGCCATAGCTTCAGTCTCTGTGTAGCTAACACTGGTCACAATCAGCACAGCTCATTTCTGTGCTGTGCTTCTGAGATTATGAAAATAATTAAAAAAGGCCTTGTGATTGTCTTTATCTTGAGTGGCTATTTTAGCCTCAGACTTGCTTGTGGTAAATTGTATTAAGCTCTTGAGTTGCTTGTTTATTTCAAAAGCAAGGGCTCTATCATTTTGTGAGTTACGCTTTTAATTGTTAGTCAGAATTCTCTACTTTTTTATTGTAAAGCTTATTGATATTACGGTTGACTCTGGGAGTTTATTTTTGTGGTTTGCCCTGTGCGTGTTTGCTCTCGGGTACTGCTGTTTGCATGCTGGTATAGTGAAGTGACGTACATTTGTGTATATCCATTGGTGTTAACTGGTTTGCTGGGGACTTGAACCTTACCAGCGTATCACTTAGGAGTAGATAAGTCTGTTTGATTGAAATCTCTAAAGGTACATCAGGTGGTAATGGTTTCCGGTTTCAGTTTTATTTCACAAGAGACAGCTTTTTGGTCAAACCTTACAGGTGACAAAGATATGCAAGGGATGGTGCAAAATGCCCCCATATTAGAAAGAACAATATCCTAGATGTTGTCTCCCTCTAGTTGATACTCTGAATAATTGTTCCAGGACATTTATATTAACAACGTCCAGGAATCTAAGTGCTTATGCAATAGTGGTGGTGTAAGTTTCCTAATCTATAGATGGATAGCTTAGATCACCTAGGAAAATTGTATTGGGTTTAATACTGAGTGATTCCAGTTCCTGTATATAGGCATTATAGCTTTCTTGAGTCATAGTAGAAACTGCACTGATAAGTAACACCTTCATATTTTCGTTTGTTTGTTTAGTAATGTTGGTAGGTTTATTGGGTTGGCATTGCCTAAAAAGGCACTTTAGGGTGTACAATGTCTTTACTAATAATCAAAACCCTAGAAGGGACAGATGCATGCCATTCCTGATGAGGCAGCATGACCAGTCAGTCATATCCTTCTAGGCTGAAAATAATGCATCCCTTCAAATTACATTAAAAACTAAGCCAACTATTGAAGTCAGTTATTTTTGCTCATATTTGAGTGCCATCCTTGAAGAAATCAGAGAGTACCTATAGGCCAGGGTGATACATCTCAAGTCATTGTCACCAACATGTACAATGACATAGTCATACTTGTACCTGCTGTTTTGTGTGTGTGTGTGTGTGTGTGTGTGTGTGTGTGTGTGTGTGTGTGTGTGTGTGTGTGTGTGTTATGATGGATCCTGTATGTCTTGCAATGCAGTCACCTATAACTAGAATGTTTGGTTGGATAGATGCCTTCCTTATTGGCTCAGTATTTGGGATTCCATGTGCTATGTGAGGCGTCAGACATAACTTGCTGATTGTGCTTTGTGCCCGTGCTGCATTTTGGAAATCTTTGTGGTTTAGACAAATTAATCTGTAGAACTCCATCATATTATGGATTATGTGTGTTATGATGGCCTTGGAGTAGTGTTGTGTTTGGTGCACTGCTGACTATTTCTATGGCTGAGTTTACTGTTTGTGAGATTTTTGCCTCCAAGGACAATATGTTTTTACATCTTTCACACACTGCATCTTGCTGCTTGATTAATAGATGATTCTCACACTGTCTCAAGGGGTCTATATTATAATAGAGAAACTCCCTTTAACTGAACATGAAAATACTGACACGTATTGCACAAAACGTGAATATGCCGAACGTACTAAACCGCGAAATACAAAAAGTTGAATCCCCATAGTCGGCCAACTCCACCTCCCACTACATACTGCCTACCCAAACAAAATAAATAAACCACATACATACACTAGTCAAAACCCTACTTCTAACCCTAAAGTAAAGCACAAAACCCTATGTCTAACTCTACACTAAACCTAACATACATTACTATCTATGCACGTACCTTAACCCACACCCTAACCCTAAGGTCCATAACTATAGCACACTTACCCTACAGCGATATACCAAAACAAAACAATTAATCCACACACATACATTTAACAAAACCCTAATTCTAACCCTACACTAAACCTTACATATACTACCTATCTATGCACTTACCTTAACCCGCACCCTAACCCTAAGGTCCATAACTATCACACACTTACCTTATATAGCTGTACCGCAGATGGGCCAACCATGACACTTCGACTTTTTGGTTTTCCTGGTGTAGTACGTTCGACATAATCACGGTTCGTGCAATACATGTCGATGTTTTCGCATTCGCTTAAAAGGATTTTCGGTATTATAATATAGACCCGTCTTAAGAAACCCATCTCAATCAAGATGGCTACAGAAGTTGTGAGGAAGTATTGCTTCGTGGTTTCAATAGTAATGACTTGGGGTGGGGCAGGGATGACTATAATTGCTCAGCTAATTTAAGATACTCTTTGGGTGAACTTACTACTAAGGTAAGAGGAAATGCCTAGTTATCTGGTCAGAGTGTACTGTAGCTGAAGGTGTGTTTAGTTTTCTTTGGCACATGTTATTTTAGCCTCAGACCTGGATTTCTTAGGCTGTATAGAGCAGGTCTCTTATAGGGAAAAAAGATCTTGTACAGACAGCACACTATAGAGAGAGTCGAAAGGTGGCAGGCTATTGAGTGAAGACGGGGTCAGATTTTTCCCCATTTTTTGATGAAATGTTCATTTCTCGCAGTTCAGGTCTTTAAATGCTTCTCAGAGTCTTGAATAAAAGGTCCTGATTGGGCACAGCTCTGTGCAGGTTATAGCAAATGAGACAGAAAGACGTTTCTAATCAAATGAAGCCAATAGTTGTTACTGCTAGCTTATTAGAGTGAAGCTGGTATTACCTGTTCATGCCTTGCTTATTTTACACTAAAACTGTACAGGATAGTTAATATTATAAGATGAACAAATTATTAATCCTGATGCTTTTTAAACATGAGTTTTGCCCACTTCATTTTTAACTTTTTGTTAGGTCTTCTTTGGTTCCTGTTATACAAAGCGTTCTTGCAGTTTACTTCATCCTTAGGTTGGTTTTACTGCTTACAGTACTGACACAGCAAAAACATACTGCAATGAAATGCAGACATAATCTATGTGCTACAGATAATAATCAAAACTGTAACCAAATGTGATTCTATGAACCTTAGCAAGAAGTTATATTTTGGCCATTCTATTATGTGACACTAGCATTTTGTGTTGTAATTATTGAAAATAAATACATAAATAAATAAAACATATGTAGTGGTATTCAAGGAATGACATTAACAACAGGATGTCTTATCACAGAGGTTCTTACAACAAAAGGGGTCAGAACATGCACTTTTGTAAATTATTACTGTAAATCTATTAAAACCATTTGCTTTCCAGTATCTTGTTCATAAATGATGAATGATACATAAGTCATCTCAGTATGAGTGTGCTGTCTAATCTTTAATATCACAATTTTGGCTTCTGCCATGCATGAGGCCAGCAAAGATCAAACAGCTGCTGTGAAGGTAAATAATTTATTAGACAGACCATTTACCTCTTCATTGAGCAGAGCTAGAATTATACCCTCTGTGCATCAGTTTTCACAGTAAGCTGCAAAGTGCTACAGGAGACATATTGGGAAGATAATTATTTCAATGGCAATTAGTCCATTTCATCATGCAGAAAACTGACCTTTGCATAATTCTAGCAGTGTCAAAGCTTACTACATGTCAAATATCCATTTAAGCCATACGGTCTTGCTATAAAATACTGACTGCTCTACACATCATGCTGATTTGAAGTGATTCGGAGATAGATTTATTCTTTTAAAGTTTCACAGCAACAGTTCTTAGCTTCACTATAGTAGCAGGAGTTCTATTAACCTTCAGGGCAGTACTTCTTTTATTACAAAATGTCACTTTGCAATTATCGCACCTGTAACTATGACAACTATCATGCTTTTCAAATTCAACTCTTAGAAAGTATATGCATTTTGAAAACAACAGCACAAGAAAATATGATGACATTGGGCACAGAAATGTGCATAAACAGCCATTGAATAAAGGCATTTTCTGGCATATCAAAGAAATGACAAATACCTAAAAGAATTCTTTAGCTTTGCATGATACTGCTGTTTAGTAACCCTTTCCTGTATTTCACAGTCAATAAATTCCATTTCCTAAAATTGGATTGTGTATAAAATTTAGTGCAACTATATCTGAAAAGGGCAAGATTTGTCAATGGTTAAAATGAAATGTAATCCAGAGAGAAAACAACTGATGTACTTGTTCTGTGAACAGATATTCTTGTAAGACATTGTTTGGGCACTGTTTGTCCTAAACTCACACTTTTGTTTAATCCCTACTGATACATTATTCTTTTGCTGACTAACTTAGGAACCATTCAGTTTGTCATGTAGTTTTTCATCATAATTAGAGGCATGAGATTCATTTCACCAGTTACTGTTCATTGAAGAAACTGAATGACTTATGATTACTTTATGTTAGAGCAATGAAGGTTCTCCTTTCCCTCAGTACTATGTATATTTAGAAATGCAGGGGTGTGGTGGTGCAGGGAGGATTACCCCCCTGCAAAAACATTTTTTTTTGCTGTTGAAGTCAATGATGTGTGACTTTGCTGATTTCCTTTGATGGATCATGTTACTTGATGCACATCAGGCACATAACTGATAATATAATCCCTTATACTACTAGGTGCTAAGATTTCTTTCTCCTTTGTTAACTAAGAGTAATGCTCTGGAGAACTTACCTAGCCACATGGTGTATATATAGAAGTACTACAAATCAAAGATGAAAGAAAATATTGTACATGTAAACTGCATTGACTAGCAAAACCATACTCATAGCTGTATGTTCCTCAGCACTTTTGATACAGTAGTTACTGCATACTTAGAATAAGTGAATGAATATCATACATGCCCCGTCAGGCCATGGTAACATCAGACCAGTGTGCAATGAAATATTTTAGACCATATCCATGTTCACCAAGAGGATCAAAGGGCTCAAACAGATGCCATATGCTGCCCGGTTAAAGAAACTCCAGCTCTACTCAGTGGCATACCACCTGTTCAGAGGTGATCTGTGCCTGACGTATAAAGCCATGTCCAACCCGGAATTAATGGACATGCTGCACCTCAGAAAATCCAAATCCCATCAAGCTACGTGCTCGAGAGACTTGAACCTCAGCACTGAAATAAATAGGACATGCTGGAGGGACAGATTCATAAGTCAGAGGCTCCCTTAACTCTGGAATAAAATCCCAGTCCAAGTTAGGCAGAGTCCCTCATTGACTCTCTTCAAGAGGAATCTTGATGAGTGGATGGGAGATCGTAGGTTTACCCCAGGTATCACTTCTGCGTCACTGTTAGACAGAGGCACAGTATACTAACCTCGAAAAAGGGCATAACAAAATAAATTTAAAATGGGTGGCGAAAGCCAAACACATTCTGGCTAGGCTTATAAATGCCCTAGGGCAGATAGCCTGGTATGAACCTATGAACCTATAATGTCTTGATATAGTCAAAAAATACAATAAAGCTCCAACTTCTTATTAATAACCAAAATTCTTTGAGCATTTTATTGTTTAAAATAATCTGCTAACCCCTCTTCTTCATCCGGCATGCATCCATCTTCTTTGCATAAACTTTCTCTGTCACTTCACATCCACATTCACCACCCAAGTTTAGCAGATCACAATCATGTGGACACAGGGCCTAAAACAAAAAAAAAAACAAAAAACAAATAAGCGATTTGTCCATGCAGAAAGTACATTATTTATTTATTTTTTGCTTTAAAAAAAAACAGTGTTGCAGCATTTATTCTAGTGCTGTAGTATTTAAGACTTGGCTACATCTACTGATCTTCTGAACTGACTGGTTATTTTTAGACATATCAGGGAGTCATTAGACACATGCTTACAAAAAAAATTGACAGTTTTGAGCAGATCCAACATTAAATATAAAAGATGAACACATCGGGTGCATTTTTATAAATCAATCACAGCTCAGTGTCAATAAAGCATTTAACATATGACTGATGATTATGGTTTCAGTTAGTGTGCAAGTGTGTGTGCACATGCATGTGTGTTTTAGTGCGTGTGCACGTGTGCATATGCGTTTCTGTGTACATGAGACTTTATTTGACTGTGTGTGTGTGTGTGTGTGTGTGTGTGTGTGTGTGTGTGTGTGTGTGTGTGTGTGTGTGTGTTTGTGTGTGTGTGTGTGAGCAATAATGAATAAGAGAGTGTGCAAGGAACAGATATTAGAGCATTTTAAGGGGCATTGTCCAGAGGTGCATAAATATGTACTATGCATGCAGCCCATTGAGAAGACTAAGAATTTAAGTCCAATATACCTAAAAACTTATTTGCCTCAGGAAAAGAAAGCCAGACTTTATATCCTAGGAATAAAGTTAGGAATACACAAACAATTTTTGAGACTAGTCTTAAAAGTAACTGACGTCTTGCTTTGTTTGTCATGTATAGGGACTGTGTTCTATAAGTTGTAGATACATTAGGTTAGATACCTAGCATTAAAACAGGTTGTATATATATATATATATATATATATATATATATATATATATATATATATATATATATATCTCTATATATATATCTATACTAATGAAAGTTATGCTCCTTGATGTAAGTCCAGATGATGCCACTAGTCCTGCATAGAAAAGAATTTCAAACAAAAAGGGGCCTTTCATAGCATAGGCAGAGCTGTCTTCAACACAAATGAGCGTGAATGAAATAGGAGTATAGTGAAGATTTATAATTGGATAGCCAATTGGCTCAAGGACAGAACACTGGTGTTTTAAGTGGGTAAGTCAAGTTCCAGCAAGGTGGGGTGACCCACAGGGCTCAGTGCTGAAACCTCTCCTATTTTTGGAATATACTTCTCAGATGCCAAGACCAATGTGGGAGGCCTCTGGATGACTCATTCTATGACTCTCATAGTCTTCAGATTACTGAAAATCAGACTGGAAAACTTGCACTGCTTGCAGACTCTCATGCCGACCACTAAACCTTCTAAAATATCTTAATTAGCAGCTTGTCAATGAAAAATCTGCCTACCTTTTAGGCAGACTTCTTGAAAAGGTTTTAAAGGAAGGTTAGTACTTCTCCTCAAAAATAATATTTCCTATAGACCAACAATACTCAAAAATGACAGAGAACCAGCCCTCATTTAAAACAATCATTGTTGAACATGCCCAGACTGGGTACTGCCTTGTGGATCAAACTACCACCTGATATAAAAGACAAAGACTCTCCACTAGAGTTCAAGATGTTCCTTTCGGAATACCTTCATAATGAGATATCATGTAATTGTTTCAGAGACAATGGCTAATAGTGTTCCTGAATTAGCCATGGATCTTCTGAGCAGTTATAACTATATTGTACATAGATAACTGAAAGCATGATTTTTGTATTTATTGTTACTTATTCACTCATCCAGAATCCCTTTTCCCATTTTTACACATGGGGCCAGAGTATCACTTCAACAGTGGCAATCATCTAGAGCCAAGGCTCGCACCACCAGTTAAAACCCAAGCACCTTATTTCTTCTGTTAATTTGTGGCTACTCAGACTCTCTACTTATCTTATATTGTATGAATATACTGTTATCGCAATGGAAATTCACTGTACATTATTTGGAAACTGAATCACTGTATCTGAAATAATTTGGTATGTGTGTAAATCTTATATTGTTACCTGTAGCTCTGTACTCTTGCCTTTGTGTCCTGGTTATGGTTGAAAAGGGTCTTTGAATCAGCCCACTTACCCAGTTACAAAACTGCAAGTAAATAAATAGCACACACTAACTTATTTTTTATTTATTCATTTGTCTCTGTCGACTAGGAAATGTCAAACTCTGTTAACCCATTTCAGTGGAGGCCCGGGGTGAAAAGCTCCACATTTAAGTTACACATGATGCACATTTATAATTGCAGGTAAAAGCATCTATACATTGAGCTTAAATATATGATTTTCAAATATTTATTACATGAACATAAAATTTTAATACAAAAAAAAAAAAAAAACAAGACAGAAATGAACATAAATTGGCTAATTATTGAACAGAAAAATAAAATACAATAGCAGTTAATGTATTTATAGTGTGATAACTGCAGGGAAAATATCAGACTGGGGTGTTTTTGAGGTTAGTGATAGTTTACAGAGAGGCAAGGTGTAAAAAAAATGATGATAAGAGAGGCATGAAAGGCGAAATTATGGAAATGAGCATGAAGATAAATGGGCAGAGGAAGAATAGTAGTTAGTGCCGGGGTGTGAGAAGGAGGAAGAGTTAGGGTTTACGAAATTAGTGCCGTATGAGGAGGAGTAATAAGGTAGAAAAGGCTGAAAATAAAATGGGTGTAAGAGTTGGAGGAAAGTAGTCTGAGTGAAGATAGCCAGGTGAGCAGGAAGAACAGAGTCACCTTTGCATAGGTGCTGTTTAAGCAAAGTTTTGAAACTATTTAAGTTTTCTGTCTGTTTTAACTGTGTGGGGATTTCATTCCACAGTTTTGACACATAATGGGAGTACATAGGATTCCCAACAGTGTTGAAATTCTTACTGATATACAGTAAGAGTTTATTGCTAGAGAAAAGACCTCTACTGGGTGAATACTACAGTAGAGTATCTTCTAATGTTTGACATTTGTCTAGAGAGTACATCAGGTTGTGGGCAATGATTAGTTGAGAGTATGTCAAGTGGTTTGGGAGTTCAAGCCATTTTAACTGTTTTAATACAAGGCAGTGATGTGTTTTATAAGGTTGGTTGGTTGCAAAATTTGCTATTTTGCAATAGCAGGAGGCTACTTTTATTTTATATGTTGTGTTGATAATTGTAAGAATAGGGAACGCATGTAATAGCTAAGGAAGGGGGTATGTTGCTGCTAAGGTAATCCATCCTTGATCTGTCAGTTAGTGTTTGGCCCTATAGAGGGAGCCAAGATTTTGATGAGTTTTCTTGAAGAACTAAAGCATGTGGTGATCAAATTTGAGAATGTCATCTGTTATGACTCCCCGTAGTTTATTTTGGCTTATGGTTTCTATTTTTATGTTATTAATTGAGGTAATATGAAATGGGTCTGGCATTTGGCAGCAACTTGGAATTTTTTAGCCATAGTTCAATGTCAGTCAAAGATTTATTATAGGTGGGGCAAAGCAGATAAGGGCTGGATTGTCAGCGTATTGTACGAGATTGTCAAGTGTTGTAGTGGTATGAAGATTATTTATGAAAATATTAACTAGAAGGAGGCTGAGTATTGAGCCTTGGGGAACATCAACACAGATTGGTTGAAATACTGAAAGGTTTTGTCGCCATTTAGTTGTCTGCTTATGACTGCATAAATAACTGTGAAACCAGGAGAAGGAGAGGTAAGTGATACCTAGAATTGCAAGTTCAGAAAGTAACTTTTGGTGAGACACAGTTTCAAATGTTTTGGAAGTGAATAAATAATGTTGTCCTCAATTCTGTATTGGTTTACTATGTTAGTGAAGTTGAGAAAGGCAGTAGCAGTACTATGGTTGGTCCTAAACTGTGCTGGGTGTTGGAGAGGAGGTTTTGTTTGGAAATATGTTTCATAAGCTGAGAGTGAATACATTTCTCTAGGATTTTAGAAAGGCATGATATGATAGCAATAGATCTACAGTTTGTTAACTCTGTTGAAGTACCTCCTTTATGAAGGGATATAATGATGGATTTTTTCCAGCTGGATGGGACATAGTTTTCAGTTACTGATTGGTTGATCGGAATGGAGACAGGGACAGCTAGTACTTCTGCACCTATTTTGTGGAACTCAGTGGGAAGGTATTGGTCAGCTCAGGTTGTTGCTTTTAATTTGGCTAGTCATTTTTTGTATGGTTGATGTTGGGAATTGCTGAAAACTAAAAGGCAGTGTGTTGCTTTCAAAAATAGATGGAAGCTGGAAGGCTGAAGTGAGGTACTTATTGATTTATGACAGAAATGATTGGTAAAATGAGTGTTGAACTGAGTGGCAATGGACTCTTTGCTGTTTAAAGTAGAAGACAGCATGGGGTGTAGTGGTATGGCCAGGGTGTAATAGCTTATTTATAGAGGACCAGAAAAGCCTGGGGTTATTTTAGTGCTTTTGTTGCAGTTATTGTCTCTTTTAACTACATTTAACTAGAATCCTGGTATGGTTTCTGAAATATCTAAAATTAAAAAAAAAAAGATTAAACTCTAATTGAAAAAAGAAAAAAAACTATCAAAACATATATCCCAAAAGGGAGTGGGACAATCAACAATTAATAGGAAAAAAAAGTGTTTTTATCATGGTGGCAATCTCCCTGCACTCTCACCCTCCTTGCTATTGATATACACAAAGTCTAAGGTCATAGTACAAAAGGAAAAGGACATGTTCCCCATTCCTGCTATAATGTTTTACATTGCAAGGGCCAACTGCAGCCATGACTCCAAAGAAGCTACCATAGGTCATGCCTGACATTACAGGTATGTGCAGACACGTTATACTTGACCAGAGGTTTACGGCAATGATTCATTCAATTTTTTGGAACTGAATATTAGAATGAGAATGCCCATGATAACTTGCATGCTTCACTAGTATACATTACCTGCAAAAATACACTAGCCTTTTCTTGGAATCAATTATATACGCACTTTGTTTCTGAGCTCAAGCAGAGCATTACTCTTAAGTGCATGGTGTTCCATTCAGGTCCATTGCAGGTATTCAGACTACCTGGCACTCAATGGGAACTGTATTTGCAAGGGGATGTTGGCAATTTTTAAATCACTCTGCCTCCAAAGGATCATGCACTATGAACATAAGATATGAGGATGCATCAAACATGATGATGCAGGGAAACATTATGCTTCTTCCTGTGATGATCTGGATCATAGCTCTCAAATGTTTTTGGTTTTCTAGAATGTGTTTGATTTTGCTTTATATTTTTGATGTCTTACTCTTAAAACATTTGATTTTTAATGAACCACTGAGGGTTACAGTCAATCAATAATGCCACACGTTAGAATTCCATATTTTTATTTTTTGGAAAATGCATTTTGATTGACAACCTAGTGCTCAATTAACATTCTAATGAATTAAAGCAACATTTACAAAGTGTCCCTTAGTTTGAACAATTATCCCCCTCACATTATTTTTAGCTTTGCAGAGAATTCTCGAGCAAAGAAGTTGAGAGCTATTCTGTATGATTGCAAAACAGAAAGTTCTAGCTGTATTACTTATATACTCTTGCACACAATAAAAAGTTAGTACAAATATGGCTGTTATTGTCATTGCACCGTTAGTGGAGTGGTATGATGTAAACATTTTTAGAATCCCACCAAGTATCTCAAGTATTCTCACTACTTTGAGGAAGAATTACCTTTGAGATAGTATATATAAACAGCAGTGGTGTGGAGTTTCCCCCACCAAACTGAGGGGGTAAAAAAGCTTAAAAGGTATACCAGCAAAAAAACAGGTTGTCAAAGTCAAGTGCCAATTGTTATAATTTACTATGAATAGGTGCTGTAGCAGTATGATGTATTTAGTAGTCATGGTAGTTCCAATTAGTTGCAGGTGGGTTTTGAGCACCTGGACCGCATAATCCTCAGAAGTTTACATCATACCACAGTACTGTGTGGCTATCTGCAGGCATAGGATAGAGTTATTCTTAAAGATGTTTATGTCATTGCCCATACCAGCAGGTGATAGACAGCACTTCCTTCGCATACAATTTAATGAACATATCTATGTGTATGATTGTTGCCAGTCGAAAAAGTTTTGCAGTATCTTAGTAGGTTAAATGAATGTATGTGATTGTGGTAGCATTTTGACTACATGACAGAGGAGAATTTAACAAGTACCACTTTTCTACCACACAAAATAACTTTTTTTTCACAGAGTTCCAATACCTTTGTTGCTGACATTGTTGCATAGCGATGTACTGCTGATCAGCCCATTCGAAGAAATTTAACTTACATTTCCTTTTATAGGGATGCCAACTGTTGACATGCATAGTTCTCAACTTCTTGGAGTAAGAAATCCCAACAAAGCCATGAATAATGGGGGAACAAAGGCCCCAAATTAAGGACAATTTTTAAATATTGTTCTTATCAACTTAAGAAGTTGCTAGAATAACAGGGTTTGCATTAACATGATTTTTTTTCTGAAGGGTATAATGTCTGAAACTCAAATGTGTGTCATTATTTTCTGGTTTTAATCCTTAATGATTTGCCAGAAAACTAAAGATGTTATGAGGAGCAGACCAAAAACATGAGGCAAGAATCTGGAAGTACTGCAAAAAATCTACACAGTTGAAAAGTATGTTTGGCATGTGGCCGTGTTCTCATAATTTAAGGTAAATGTGAGAGCCCATACAGTTATTGTGAATGGTGCACAATGTTTTGGTAGGGTCATTTGCATAATTATTGCTTGCACAGAGGACTGTGGTAAGCAATGTGTAAAGACAGCATATGAGGAGTTATTGCATTGTGTAGATGTATTTATGAACTGCTACAGGATTAACTATTAATTCTTTAATGAGTATCAACCAACACCATTCATACTATGTTTATGAATCCTTCCCTTTGAAAACAAGATATTGTTTTGAATTACTTAGGTTTATACTAGGCATGCTTTTCAGGAGACTATTCGGAAGCCAAGCACAGTTTCTCAATTTCTCCAGAGCATTGCTTGGTTAAGTGGAATTGCTCAGTCATATAGTAGACAAATAGAGGCTGAGGAAAATAAACTTTGGACTACAAGAAACAGCTCATTAACAGGTCATATCCACAATCCAGACTATTAATTCATTTATTCTCTGATATCCACTTTATTTTCATTTAGTACAGCAGAGGAGCCAGAACCTCTCTCAGCATTACTGGGTACAAAGAAAAGAACAAGTTGTGGATGGGTTGCCAGTCTATTACAGGTAAAATACATATATTTACACAATGCGCACATACTTATAGGCAGTTTAGAGGATTATTATGTCATCTAGTTGCATGTTTGTGATGTAAGAGAACACTTCCATACCTAATAAAAAACAGGTTTAACAGAAGGAAGCTGGCCTGCCCCAGAAAAATAAAACTGCAATATCAAGAGCTGTAAGGTAGCAAGGGAAATAGCTTCATTGCTTAGTGACCCTTTTTGAGTATCAGACTTATCTACTTTATGACGTAATATGAACCGTAGCCTCAGTGCTCCTCCCCTTGTTTACATCTATGTATTCCTGAACTGAGCTGGTGAAACAAAAGTAGCATATGTTGTTTCTTGCCCACTGTACTCTCAGTTTGCCTCTATTAGTGCAGTTCTGTAAATATTGTTAATATGAACATAGATCTGGGAGGGTACCCTGCTGAGGACAACTGCTTGAACTTTTCTGCACTGCTTACTTTACAAATGCTACTACCAAATGTACACCAGATGGCTACATTTAGTACAACACACAGGCATTTCCTCTAAAAGTGCAGAGCTCACCTCTAGACATTCAAAAATCACCCTTCCCTTAACTGGTGGTCAATAATCTGTAGTAGCCTTCAAAAAGATGTTATGAGGGTCATAGACTTGAGTTATACTTCTATCAAAATGGGAACAGGGCACCTAACTCATCAGTGCTATTTAAATATGTTGTTTGATAGCTATTGTTATAATACAGATCGACATGATGTAGTCTGGAAAGAATTATTCAGTGATCAAAAGCTATATAAGCTTGTAAGCAAAAGTATTTTCCTTAAGGCAAAAATATCACACTTTGAAAACTGATAACAGTCAAAGAAGAAAACAGTTAATGTCAATTGGAATGACATAAAAACATTTTATCTGCCAAAGCTTACTTTTGTTTGTGTATTGTTATTAACTCTCTATCTCTGACTATACTGGGGATATGGAATGTAATAATTAAAACAACACATATTCTAAGATTAGGAACAAGGTTTAGAATGAATGCCAAATCAAATAATCCCAAACCAAGTTACCTGATACTATAGTACAAGATCTTTCACTGAAAAAACATGCCAGCCCCAACTATTTTATTGTTACAAGTCCCAAGTTGTGTTAAGTATCTTTGCAGGGGATTGTTAATGAAGGGTCTCCATGGTAGATTTCACTCTAGTTCTGAAGTTCTTTTCTTTTCTTTTCTTTTTTCTCTATACATATTGTCAGTTAATTTGATGGTTTTAGTAGTGCAGTGAGGCTGTATAACACACTGTCAGTTTTATACCTTAATTATGATTTTAAACAGTTTCATTGTACCCTTAGGTTCAGAAAAAAATAGTGCAATGCATTAGGCAATATTGCATAAAAAGTGATGGTGCACAAACTGGGACCATTTCAGAACTACAGGTTTCACCAACACATAAGCAAGCACAATTATATGCTCAGCAACACTTGATAATGACCATATAATGAAATGGAAATTAATAACATTATGATACTGAGCCCCATTGCAAATGCAAGTGAGAGTAAAGAATATGGCAGGGGGATTCTAAAATGTTTAAAGAATTATGTGACAAGTTGTGTCTGCCAGCTAATTTGTACACCAATACTTCTTGTGGAACATGGAGAAAGACCATAGTATGATGCTAGGTTTACCAGCAGTCACATCCCAGATGCATATGCTCCAACCACTGCCATGACTCCTGACACTAATGCAAAACCCACAGACTGTGGGTCAGATGACATACAGCTGGGCACTATCAATGCTGCATAATGCAAGGGTATTGCATAATGTCTGCAGCATATGAGACACAGTAGCACTAAGGAATTATACAGTCACTGCCATGAAAATATACTGCATATCTCTGTGTGCAACCTGTTCATGGTGACGACTGCTGACTATTGCTGTAGAACACACTGTCATTGTTAACATACCTAGTGGTGTGGTGTCAGAATCATAATATATGCATTGGCTAAAGTTTTGCTTAAAAGTAACAAACAGGCTAATACACTCAAGTGTACCAGCCTTTGATAGCAATTTAGTCAAAAACAAAGCATTTACTGTATTTTTTCTGTCTGTGTGCAAAAAAAAAAACTAAAAAAAACAAAAAAATACTTCTGCTTTCCTAAACTTTCCTAGCTAGTTGTTCCAGTGATCAGATTTTGCTGATCCCTGGGCTTTGTATTTGGTTCCTGTGTTCCTCCATTTTCTTGTGTGGCCAGAGGTAGTTTCTTTACTCACCAGTGGGAGTGGGGAGTACTGAGCTGCTTGTTTGTCCTCAGAGGAGTGGTTAGAGACAGCAACTAGTAATTTGTTGGCCATTTTGGGTCATTTCCTGTTTTTTCCAGCCCCTGCTATAAAGCACGCGTTAGCGTGCTTTAGCGCTGAGTTGCAACTGTTGCACACAAGAGCAGCGGCGGTTAAACAAGGTTAAACTATTCGGGCTACCTAAATTCCACTCCTCAAATTTTCCCTTAAAACTACCTTCCTCGAACTGTACTGCTGATCTAACCAGCATATCCTATAACTAAAAAGTTCATCTCTACTTGATTCCCAAGTAGACTATTCTCTATCTGTAAAGCCAAGCACTTGCTCCTACAGTACTTTCACCTTGATAAAGCACTTTTATTATAGATAGTACCCCACCAGCCTAGAACCCACATCCCCCGGAGTCTTTTGTAAGTTTTTTTTTATCTATTACTTCTAGCATGTCGAGGGATCAGTTGCTAGTGTCCTCTCCTGCTCAGCTGGTGAACCTGGGAATATTGAGGCAATGTTACAATTGCCTCATGTACACAGACAATCCTCTCCTTCTCCTACAAAACACAAATACATGCGAGAGATGCAACTATACGGCCAAACTGTAGGCTGAGCTCTTTCAACATAGGACTGACAAGACCAAACAGGAGGAGAAGGTAACCACACACACTACATACCCAGTCACACATAGTACCATCACAACTTCAAATCATACACATAATCACACAAAGACATACTCGGAGGCTCTGATCAAAAATCTACCAAAACAGCAGAGGCCACCAAAGCAGACACCCAAACAACTACCACCTCAGGACCCAACACATGCAACACATAGACCACACAGTCAGAGTGTCAAACAGTCACAGCCCTTAAGGCCAAACACAATGCCAGACACACTCGTCATTGGTGACTCCATAGTCAGACACACTGATGTCCCGCTCACCAGACTGAGTAAGGAGAAGGTCACAGTAAGCTGCCTGTCGGGCGCTAGAATCCGTCACATAACGCAAGCACTCAGGTTTCTCAACAGCAGGTACAAGTACGACTCAGTCATTGTCCACGCTGGTGTCAACGACCTGAGATGTACCTCCTTGGACTACATGAAAAGAGACATTGAGGAGCTCTCTGATTATGTAGCCATGGCAGGTATGACCCTGACCTTGAGCAGTATCCTACCTTCACCTAGAATGATGCCACAATACAGTGATAAGATGATCAGCTTTAATAATTGGCTTAATTTCTGGTGTCATTCAAAGGGGATCCAATGTCTGTCTGCCTGGGATGACATGCTGGACAAGCCACGCTGCTTCGCAAGGGACGGCTTGCACCTGTCACCCCTGGGCTTCCGGATATTGACAAAGGCTCTTGCCACCCCCATAGTGCCTTTTTGAGGCAAGGCTCAAATTCTAAACCTACCACCCTAGAACACAAAAAAGGAAAAAAAACTAAGGGTAATGCTGCTCAATGCCAGAAGTCTCAATCTCAAGATGCACGCACTCGAGGCCCTTCTCAGTATGGAGAACATCGATGTCTGTGCTGTGACAGAAACCTGGTTCAAGGCTCCTGAGAGCACCCCAGCACTATCAGGTTTTACCTCATATCATGTGTTCCGGCCCCAAAATCCGGACAACACCAAGAAAGGAGGGAGGGTGTCCATATTCATAAAGGACACCCACACCTCAAGGTTGGTGGCAACGCACGATGCATCGGAGACCATCCAGGTGCAATTAACCATAGGCAAGACTGCTCTGCAATTTGTAGCATGTTACAGGCCACCCTCTCAAACTCAGGAACCTCAAATGGCCTGAAAACACTGGAGGGGATAAATGTATCTCCAAACACCATCATACTAGGTGACTTCAACTATCCTAATATAGACTGGGAACACTACTCAAGCCCAAACACTCTAGCCCAAAGGTTCCTGGAGTTCATAAACTCAAATGCCATGGAACAACTAGTCACCATCCCCACAAGAGGAGAAAACATACTTGATCTCATCATCATAAACATGGGATCACAATGTTCAACACCGGAAGTATACCCCTCACTGGTGAGATCAGATCATAAACTAATCTCACTGGAGGTCCTCATCCCGCCCCCACCTGAAATAAAAAAGACCACAGTGAAAAACTTCTCAAAAGCCGACTTCACACTTCTAAAAACTAGTGTGGTCTCCTTTAAGGCCCCTGAGCCGGTGGTAAACATTACTCAAACCGCTGAATCACTTACAAATGCCTTCTACCAGCACCTACAGGACTGCATGGATCAGGCAATCCCAAACAAAACTAAGACTCTTTGTACCAAAGGCACGCGTCCAGTCTGGTGGACCCCAGCCATAAATAAGCTCTACAGCAAAAGGAGGAAGCTACTACAAGATAGAGCAAAATCCCTGAAAGGTAAGGCAGCTTTGATCATTATAAGTAAAAAACTAAGAGCTCTCATAAAATCATCCAAGGCAAATTTTGAGAGAAAAATCGCCAAGGACTCAAAAGACAATCATAAGGCTTTCTTTAGCTATGTTAGAAACCTAGGAGGAAACTCCCAGATATGCTCAGAATTAGTTCAAAATGATGTGAAGATTACTGAACCTACACACATTGCCAACATAGTGGCTGACAAGTTCAGTGCTAACTTCTCCCCCACCTCCCCCCCAAAAGGAGAGATATCTATACCAGAGGATTGTAGCCCCCCCAAACATCTCTAACGCCCAGGTGAGAACTGCTCTCTCCAAGGCAAAAAACACAGCATCCATGGGACCGGATGGTGTCCCCGGCTGTGTGCTACACGAACTCAATGAGGAATTAAACCCGCAGTTAGGACAGCTGTTTAATCTTAGCCTCACCTCAGGATACATACCCAAGGAGTGGTGCATGGCGACTGTGGTCCCACTTCACAAGGGCGGTGCCTCCACCGACCCTGGAAATTACCGTCCCATTAGCTTGACAAGCCTTATCTGCAAAGCCATGGAGAGGATCATAATGAAACTCATAAATAAAGACATAGGGAACTTGCAGACTTTGGATCCAACCCAGTTTGGCTTTGTCAAAGGCAGATCATGCCTTTTAAACTTGGTTGACTTTTTCGAAACAGTCACCAAGGCCATTGATGAGGGTAAGGCAGTCCATACAGCCTACCTCGACCTGCCAAAGGCCTTCGACACAATACCCCACTCAGGTATCATCGAAAAACTCATCAGCTTGAATGTAAACCCATACATCACAAGATGGGTTGCAAACTGGCTAAGTGACAGAACCCACAGGGTCAGAGTTGCTGGCGCCATGTCAGACTCAAAGCCGGTCACAAGTGGTGTCCCACAGGGCTCAGTCCTGGGCCCACTCTTGTTCGGCATCTACTTTTCTGAAGTACAAGCAAACACAGGAGGGTTATGGCTGACAAAGTTTGCAGATGACTGCAAACTGGGCGCCATAGTCGAAAACACATCTGACACAGATATCCTTCAGAAGGGCCTCACAGAAATGGATAACTGGTGCCAGAGCCATGGCCTAAAGTTAAATGCCAAGAAATGCATAGTCATACCCTTCGGGAAAAATAAGGTTACCCCTAGCTACCATATAGGTGGCAATCCACTGAGCACAGAAGAAGTTATCAGAGATCTGGGGACCCAGGTTGACAGTAACCTTTCGTTTGACACTCACATTGCTAAAGTAGTTAGAAAGACCTTCTACATTGCCCACCTGATCATGAAGGGATTCACATCTAGATCAAGGGAGGTCATCGTCCCCCTGTACTCATCACTCATTAGACCTATGATTGAGTACAATGCCCCATTCGGAATGTATCTGACCCGACACCTGCATCAGCTGGAAAGGCCCCAAAAGTTCCTCACCAAAAGGATAAAGGGTCTCAAAAATATGTCTTATCCTGCCCGACTGAAAGAACTCCAGCTCTATTCAGTTGCATACCGCTTGCTCAGAGGTGACCTGTGCCTGACATACAAGGCCATGTCAAACCCAGATTTGATGAATATGCTTCACCTCAAAAAATCTAGATCCCTCAGAACCACAAGGGCGGGAGACTTAAACCTTGACACGGTTATTAATAGAACATGCTGGAGGGACAGATTCATCACCCAGAGACTCCCTATGCTGTGGAACAAAATCCCGGTACATGTGAGGCAGAGCACCTCGCTGGCTTTGTTCAAGAGGAATCTTGACCAATGGATGGGAGATCGCAGATATACCCCAGGGATTACTTCAGTGTCACTGCTTGACAGAGGCACAGCAAAATAATAGGCATAGTTTTCTTCAAACTAAAGGGGTGGCGAAAGCCACATAACTATGGGCTAGGCTTATAAATGCCCTTGGGCAGATAGCCTAGTATGAACCTATGAACCTATGAACCTATAAATGGACTTAAGATATGCATGATAGGACCTCAGAGGATGCATGGAATTAGGCTAGGCCAAATAAGTCAAATTCAGCTGACAGTGCCTGCCAATGGCCACCAATACAGTCATATGTTAACATCCACTCTGTGTAATGGCAATATACAGCACATCTTTTTGTATTCCATGCCCCGCTCTTTTAGCTCCCAGTTGTTTAATATCATGCCAACAGACTCAGCACATGTTACAATTCATATGTGGAGTAACTATATTTCCAAGCAACAAATGTGATATGGGACCACAACCTTATTTATATATGCTCTTGCCAGACTGTAAACTGGTGCATATTGCAATTCAGAAAGGCACAAAAAATAAACAACATAAGGTAATGACATTTAAAATTAATGTGATTACATATGTGAGTCCTATAGCACATTGAGCTGTATTTCATTTTGTCAATGAAAAGCTGGTTGTTGCAACAATGCCAGGCTACAGCAAATAATTTCAGCATTATGTGCAATATTGAAATGTAGGACAATGAGCATGTTCTGTGGATAAATGTATTGTACAAAGTAACACATACCCCAGGATACACAAAACTCCATGCAAGAATAAGACTATTCTTGCATGGAGTGGTTCATGTCTGTTTAGAATAGCAGCACACCTTGCATATGCATGAAGGCATGCTGCTATGTAATCTAAAAGGACACTAACCAGGAATGAGTGCAGGGGGCATGTGTCAGCAGTGCCTGCACATTTAACATGCCCCCTTTGCTCAGAAAGTGCCGTATGGCACTTGGTGACACAGATGAATGTCAATGTATATAATATTAGAGCCTGGCTTTAATATTATATACTAAACCAGTGTCCACAGACACTGAAATGTAAGTAGCTAATATTTCAGTGTCTGCAGACATTGAAAAAAAAAAAAAAAACTAAACACAAGCACCTAGAAGGTAGCAGCCTTCAAGTGCACACCCCTGAATGTATGCACTCTTGCCCTACATGCATGGAAGCAGTAGGGCAAGAGGAAAGCAATAAAAATACAAACAAATATATTTTTTCTCATCAAATAAAGCTGAAGTTTAAGCAGTGCACAGCTTCTTTGCATGGCACGGTGCTATGCTTAGTCTGGCTGAAATCCTGAAAATGATAGACAAGTGCTATTGTAATACAAAACATCATCAAGAGGCTGTAGCATAGTGGTACCACCATGGTTTAGTATGCAGAACATGCTTGGTTCAAATTCCCCCTCTGCCAATTTATTTAAAAACTTTTTAAGGAAATTGAATGATAGATGTCAATCATAGGGCTCATGTATAGCACAGTAGGGGCGGGAATATGTACAATATAACTGTAAAAAGTACTTTATAAATTTAATGAAAAAATAGATTTAAGCAATGCTTAGCTAGTATAAGCATTGCTTACTGGCTTTCAGCTGTGCTTATCTGGTATAAGCATTGCTATGCAGATTTGGGCTGAGCTAAGCATAGTTCAGCATATTGAAACTGGCCAATCAAGAAAACATGCAGGAAAACTGCCCTATTTAAACTGCACAGGCAGGAATACAGCCATAGCCATTTGGGATTCATAACAGCAGGATCAAAATGTCTGCTGTTGGTGAAGGTGTTCACTTCGGAGTGCAATGTTGGGGCATCCAGGGGTCCAGGGTCATGGTTGGGCTCCTAGTAAAAAAACATGATGGCAGACTGCTGCAGGGCCAGTACCAGGGCTCACAGTACAAAGCGGAGGGCTGGGACCAGCTTGCATGTGATTTCATCAGTGCACTGGCATACCCCAGACTGGTGAGCAGGTGCATCACCACCATAACAACTTGAAGCAGTGGAGGGGTGCACTCTTGGATCAGTAGATCCAAGAAGCCTGAGTGCAGGATGTCCCACCTGTCTGTAAGTATGCAGTCTTATGTATCTGTAAGGATGGAACAAGTTCAACTTGTAACTGTGCAGGTGTGATTAATGTGTGATGTCTCCCATACAGCTGCTGTGTAGATGCCCCAGAATGTTGAGGCTCATGCCCAGTGAATGGCCCATCTGCATCAGCAATATGGTGAGTACAGAATATCCCCTAATATTAGCAGTAAGAAATCAAAATTATAGTAATGGCAGTACCACCTGTATATATAATTATTCTGTAAAAGTCAGGAATAAATGCCTGTGTCAGGCTGCAAGCATTACAATGGATTATTCCCAGCTGCTGTGTAATACAGATGTCAGTAGCAAACAATGTACAATATGCAGCAGAAGAATATTAGAATATGTATGAGTGTGCCTGAGTGAACCAGCCAAGAATTGTGCCATGTTAGGGCTACTGTAACACTTAGAAATGAAAAGCATTCCCCTGTGGAGATCATGCAGGAATATAAATTGTGGATTTCTGAGTTGTACACAGATATGTATGTCATAGGTTCATAGGTTCGTAGGTAAGTACTAAGTTATCTGCCTGAAGGCATCTATAAGCCTAGCCAGAATGTGTTGGCTTTTGCCACCCCCTTAGATTAGTTCCCTGTGCCTTGGTCCAGCTGAGCCATTAGTTCCCTGTGTCTCTGTCCAGCAGAGCCACTGCAGTGAACCCCGGGGTAAATTTTCTGTTTCCCATCCACTTGTCAAGGTTTTTCTTGAAGAGTGTTAGTGAGAGGCTCTACCTAATGTAGATTGGAATCCTGTTCCAAAGCATGGGGAGTTGCTGGGACAGGAATCTATCACATGTATGTCAAAACTAATAAAGGTGATCCCAAACACTGGTGTGTGTCATCTCACTTGTACATAAAAAATAGAAATGTGTATGTCCTGCAGAATGCATTAACTGAAGTGAACTGATTTAGCACTGCTTCTCTGCATACTTTAGAATGGGCCTGTCAAATAACTGAAAAAAGCAACAGTACATATTTCCATCAGAATGTGTTTTACATATTTGTCTGCCAGCATTGTCCTGTCTTAACCTTTCAATTTCAGCTGTATGTAGCTGTGAATGTACAGAAAAATACACAAGGCTAACAGGTGCAGACTTAAAACCTACACTGTGTACTCAGGAATCTAAATTGCAATATGTAGTTGTAAAACATTCAAATGTGCAATCCAGCTAATGTGCACGTGTTACAAACAGTGACAACAATGTCTGTTGTGTATGCATAATTTCTACTGTAAATGTGAAACAAATAATGCAACATGCAATAATAAAAGTAGTGTGTACAAAAATATGTACTAGACAGAAATGTCATAGGTAGCACACAACACTTTCTCAGTAGCTCAGTCTGATAAGAACTAGGCCTGCAGATCAATTTTACACAAACACCACAGTTCGAGTCCAGGGACTGCCACTTACATCTCAGTCTGGTTCTACAGTTGAAAACTGCAATCTGAATAGAAAAAAGTAATGTACTGCAACACATACATTTTTCTTACAGGACACACAGGTAAATAAATCTGAATAGAAATACTAGTATGATGTGTATAAGTATAAAAGGTGCACAATTGCTGTGCTGATCAGCCCCAGTCCTACAAATAGATCCAAGCTAGACATCCACACTATGCAGTCTGTCCCAGTCAAGCCCCTGAAGTGTCACGCTGTCACAGATAGTTTCCCCAGTTGCCAAG
>NC_056725.1:1445709337-1445711837 GCF_019279795.1 Protopterus annectens | reverse complement strand
ATAAATCATTTAAAGTTTCCCTAATCTTACTATATGCTACGTTGACCTCGTTCAATGTCACCTGCCTATAAGAGGGAGTTTCTAGATGTTTGAACATATAGTCAACATAGGTGCAGTGATCCATAAATACGAGACCTCCCCCTTTATCTGGTTTCATTACCCCGATGTTACATTCTTTCAATAAATGAATGAAATCCTGTTCCAAAAAGGTGATATTATTGATGTATTTATGACGTCTATGTGTCACATTGTTCTTAATGGCCCAGAAATCAACTTTGCACATTTTTTCAAATGTGTGCAAAGTAGGGTGGAGAGGAGGGTTATAAGAACTAGAGATTCTTAATGCATTAGTTATGGGCAAATTATTACCCATCAATAAATTCAAATTAAGCTTACGGACAAAGACTTTCAAATCAATAACAGTTTTTACAATATCCATTTTGCGACTAGGAACAAAGGATAAGTCTTTCGATAAAAAGTCTACCATGTCTTGTTGAATCTCAAGAGAAGTATAGTTGTAAATGGTAAAGTCACCACCACTGCTTTTGTGCAGGTGTGGTTCTATACCAAAATTAAAGTTATAAACTATCTCCTGCTTGGTCTCCTCTTGTTCCGCCTGTTGTTCTGCTGTGGGAGTCAATATCGGTTGTTGGTCGTCACCCTGGAATTGCCCACTTGACAAAAATCCTGTTGGTTTTCATGGATTTGGGGTGCCCTGTCTTGAATGATATGTTCTACACAATTCTGGCATTCCCGTGGGTGGGCATGTTGTTCAACAGAACCTTCTTGAAAGTTATTGTTATTATTATTGTTGTTGGTATTAAGCCTAGGGCTCCTCCTTAAAAACTGCCTTTGCTGGTTAGGAACGTCAGTACTACTGTTGGAATTAGTCTGATCCAGCTCGAGGATACCTTGGCCAGGTTGTAAATTAGCATTAAGTCTCCCTAGGGCTTTATTGGAAAGTCTAGGATATGCCTGCTTATTAGCATAGTCTGTAATGTCTCTGGCTATTTTCTTCTTTTTGGTTAAGAGGAGCTTTTCAATAGTGGCATCAGTGCTTGAAAATATTCTACAATATTCATATTTATACCTCAGGAATTCTGCATCCGACTTTATTTCGTTTTCAAGTTTTTCAAGATCAATTTTATGTCTAGAAATGTCTTTAGTATAAAACAAAATAAGTGCTTGCAAGAATTCCTGACCTTGTTTATCGAATAATTCTATCAATTCATGATAGAAAATGTTATCATCCGTCAAGCCTGCTGGGAAGCGTCATTGGCGTAACCCTTTTGGGATGATTTTATTACGGATGCATTCTTCAAGATATGACACCTCTAATTGCAATTTTTTACATTTGAATAACTTTGCATCAAAAACCTTGATTTTGTTTGGTAAGCTGTTATTCACTTCTTCATTGGATACAGTCAATGTTGTACTAGAATTTTTAATGTCTCCAAAAGAAATGTTTTTATCTAAAAAATTATTCATTACTGGAATAATTCCACTAGTAATTGGGAAATTATTCCTGCCTGCAGCTTGAGGAACTGCAGCATTATTACCATTAGATACAGGCGTTTCAGCAGTGCCATTAATGTGATTCAACTCACCATTTCCACCAGCTGCATTGTTATTATGTCCTTCATCTCTGTTTACCACTGGATGCCTTAGCTAGGCATATTATGGAGTATGGTGATCACTCCTTCAGTTACATAATATTAGAACATAGGGAACCTGACATTAGAGGTGGAGCCTGGCAAATCCTTCTGGAGATGGATGAGCTTTCATGGCAAATCAGAACGAGGGCACACATCTTTCCTGGTATAAATGATGTTACATCAATTAAGTGTATTTTGAAGTGGCTGGCTCTTAATAGGTAACCACTCATCTAGTCTGCAGTAAGGAAGGGTAATATGTACCACATTCAACATTTCTTTTTATTTTTATTTATTTATCATTCATTTATTCTTTATCATCATTCATTATTTATTATTCATTATTTATTTTTTATTCATAATTTTAGATGATATTAGTAATTTGCACTTTATACAAGATCATTGTTAAACAACAGCATAAGCATAAGAAATTATGTGCTTTAGTGCTTTAAATTTGTGTCAAGTTGAGTAAGACTGGTAAAAGCATTTTCTTGTTTAAGGTTGTCATGGTGAAAACTTAATTAGGTAATGCACTACATGCTGATTGGTTATCAATTTTCAAACCATCTATAAATGCTAGAATAGTAACTAGTATTCTGTTTGTCTGAAGAAGGCGAGATACTTATTTTGCTGAAAGCGTATATCTTATATACATTTTTAAATTGAACGCTAACGTTTTAACAGTATAATAAATACTTGGATTTTTCTACATACAGAAGAACTTCTCTCATTGTTCCTGGTACGTTTTAACAGTTTATATATATATATCTATATATATATATATATATATATATATATATATATATATATATATATGTGTGTGTGTGTGTGTGTGTGTGTGTGTGTGT
>NC_056725.1:1445704337-1445706837 GCF_019279795.1 Protopterus annectens | reverse complement strand
AATCTGGTTATAGCAGGTTGTTAGCTTATTCAGATCTGATTTGTTCAGGTTGGAGAAGAGAGGTGAGGCATAGAGAAGGGCAGATAGTAGTTGAGATCTGGCAAAAGCAGCTCTGGCTTATGGAGTAAGGAAAAATTTGATCCTATATATTGACCCAAGTTTTTTATGGACTGTTTTTATGGTTTGATTTATGTGTTTGTCAAACCTGAGGTCGTTGTCTACTATGATGTCGAATAGTTTGGTTTGGGCTTCTGGGGAGATGATTGTGCCATTGCTTGATGTTATGTTCAGTGGGGATGTTGGGGACCTACTTGTGGGGGAGAATATAAGCAGTTTAGTTTTGTTGGAGTTTAGGATTAGGCGTTGGTTTGACAACCAGTTTTAAACTGTGTTGAAGGTGTTCTGGGTTAAGGTAAGTAGGTTAGCAGGTGAGGTTGCGGAGCAAATCAGAGTGGAGTCATCTGCATATTGTATGCACGTGACCTCTGGGTTGGCTGAATGGAGATCATTAGTAAAGAGACAGAAAAGAAGAGGTCCTGATATGGAGCACTGGGGGATGCCTGTTGTGATGGGGAGGCTGGATGATAGTTTGGTTTGCCAAAGCACTGCCTGCTGCCTACCATTTAGATAGGATTCAAACCACTGGAGTGCCTGGTTGTTTAAAACAAATGACTTTAAGGTTCTCATAAGTATTTTATGGTTTACTATGTCAAAGGCTTTGGATAGATCGAGAAATAGTGCTGAGGATAGTTTATTGTTGTTCCGGTTATGGTTTATGACATTTGTGAATGACAGGAGGGCTGAGGTGGTACTATGATTTGGCCTGAAACCGTGTTGCGTACTGGACAGAAGTTTGTTTTGGGTGAGATATTGCATAAGTTGCATGTGTATGCATTTCTCCATGATTTTAGCTAGTGGAGATAATATAGCATTGAGCCTGTAGTTTAACAATTCAGTAGAATTTCCTCCCTTGTGGAGAGGTATAACATGGGAGATTTTCCAGATGGTGGGTACGGTGGCTTCAGTTAAAGTCTGGTTAATCAATATAGAAACTGGGTATGCTATAGCATCTGCAGCCTTTTGTAAGTAGTCTACAGAGAGTAGATCAGCTGCTAGAGTTGTGGGTCTCCGTTTCTTAAGTAGGGTGGCTATTAGATAGGTAGGTACGGGTGGGAAGCTAAACTGTGTTTGGTTGTTAGTAGGGGCTAAGCTTGGATTAGGGTCATTAGGAGTGAGTTTGCTGGACAGAGATTGGATAGTCTCTGTGAAAAAGGTGTTAAAGGTGTTAGCTATAATTTCAGGGGATTTATCTTTGTCAGATATGGGGGGTGGGGTGTTAGTTTGGCCTGTGCGTAGGAGTTTGTTGAGTACAGCCCAGAACTTTTGAGGTCTATTTTGGAGGGTTGTTGTACGTGGAAGTAATAGCTCTTTTTGTCTAAGGCTATAGATTTTTTGGTGTCATTTCTTAGCTGTCTGAATTTAAGTTGATCTTTGGGGTTTTTTGTTGTTCAGTAGGTGGCCCACGCCTTATTTCTTAGTGTGATTTTTTCTTTGGTGTCTTTGGTGATCCGTGGCGCAATATTACCTCTGGCTCTAACGGTACGAGTGGGAGCATGTGAATTGAGGACAGCAAAGAATTTAGCATTAAAGTATGAGACTGCATCATCTTGGGGGAGATACTTTAGTGCTGACCAATTGCAGGCTGTAAACTTGATTATTTAGGTGGGTAATGGTCACTGTGATCATCAGGTAAAGTGCAAGATATGTAGTACTGTGGCAGATTGTTAATGAATATCCAGCCAAGGGTACTATCTTTTTGGTTGCGTTTATCTATCTTAGTGGGAAAGGATATGGTCTGGGTAAACCCATGTAAGTTTACTTGGGTTGTGAGGCTTTCAGTGGAACAGGTGTTCCAGTCAATGTTGAAATCTCCTAGTATGATGGTTTCTTGTGGATGGGTAAGGGATACCCAGTTTAAGAGGTGTTCAAGGGCTTCTGTGTTCTTCCCTGGGGGAAATATAGCCACAGACTATATTTATACTTTTGTTGCTGTTAATTTTTAATTTGGCAATGGGAATTTCAGCATTGTTGATTTGGGGAGGAGGTTGTTGCATATCCAGAGTGACAGATAAGTCAGATTTGTAAAGTATGGCTATCGTGCCACCCTTTCTTGAGGATTGTTCTAGTCTATGCATATTGTACCCTGATGGCAGTATATCATTGTCCTTAGTGGAAGGTTTTAGCCATGTTTCTGTGAGGAATAAGCATATCAGGTGTATTAAGATCTAAGAGGGCATGAACATGATGAATTTTATTGTTTATGCTCCTGATGTTTAAATGGCAGGCTAGCAAGGAGTTTGGTGGTCTGTTAAACAGATCAATGTTGGTAGAGGTGTTGGTGGAGACACTAGGGTAAAGTAGTTTGGGGTGGCATGGTTTGGGTGGATGTTCCCATCCCTTGTTAGGCTGTTTCATAGCCTGTTTAGTAGTTTCCATATTT